>NC_058084.1:416609152-416748165 GCF_014858855.1 Bufo gargarizans
GACAGCACTCCTACAGTGGAAACCCCCCAAAAAGTTACCCCTATATTGGAAACTACACACTTCAATGAATTTATTAAGAATTTAAAAACACTTGGCTATAAAAGTTAAAAAAATACATTTTGTCCAATAAAATGTTGCTTTAGCACTAGATTTTTTATTTTAACAAGGGGTAACAGAGAAAAAGGACCCCACAATTTGTTACCCATTGTAGCCCGAATACGGGGTCAGAAGAGAAAATGCACCACTTGCACTTGAGGCCTAGTTTGGTGATTTATTCAGTACTGGCCAACAACAGCAGAGGCTATGACAGGGATGGCCAACCTGAGGCTCTCCAGCTGTTACAAAACTACAACTCCCAGCATGCCCAGACTGCCTACAGGTATCAGCCTACAGCAAAGCATGATGGGAGTTGTAGTTTTACAACAGCTGGAGAGCCACAGGTTGGCCAGCCCTGGGCTATGAGGTTAAATAAAAAAATAACCCCCAAGAAGTGACCCCATTTTGGAAACAACATCCCTCACAGGGTTGTAGTGAGCATTTTAACCCCTCAGGTGTTTTTGCAAAAATGTATTCACAACAGATGGTGCAAAGTGAAAATAGAAATTTTTGGACAGCTATGCCATTTAAGTGCCTAATATGTTGTGCCTAGTTATGCCAGTTTAAAAGGTTAGCCCTCTTATTATATCGTGCTTCCAAGTGGTCTTAATGTGGTCCTAACTAGTGTTGATCACGAATATTCTAATCGCAAATTTTTATTGCGAATATTGGCACTTCGAGAATTCGTGAAGATGTAGAATATAGTGCTATATCTTCGTAATCGCAAATATTCTAGATTTTTTTTCATCATTACCCTTATTGCTTCTTGCTTCTGGGGCAATGAGAAGGCTGCAATGTCTTTGTCTGAGCTTAGCAACATCCCTAGCAACCAATAGGAAAGTTGCCTACATCTTACTATATAGGCACGAGATTTGGAACGCAGACAGGGCCAGCCGAAGGAGGAGAGCGCTCGCTGGCCCTGTCAATCAACAGTAGGGGGCGTTTTTTTTAAAGGAGGATGCGGCGGCTACCAGCAAGCAACTGCCCTACTTGCTGGTAGCTAGGTAATTAACATATTATAAAAGTGCAGTTTTTAAAGAAACTAAGCCACAGAAAAATGTAAGAGCACTATATATTGAATAATCGCACTATAAGGATTTTAATTAGCCCAAAAATGAAAAATGACTTTTGGGGGGTGACAGAAGCCCTTTAATAAGGGGTGTAGTGAGCATTTTGACCTCACAAATGCTTTGCAAAAATTAATGCACAGTGGATGGTACAAAGTGAAAATTGCAATTTTTCCACAGATATTTTAGTGCCCAATATGTTGTGACCATCATGTGCCAGTTTGAAACGTCAGCCCTATTATTATTATTATTATTATAATTATTATTATTATTATGCTGTTTCCTGGTTTTAGAAACACCCTACATGTGGCCCTATTCTTTGCATGTACATATGAGAGGGCTCAGGAGTAAAAGAGCACCATGTGCATTTGAGGCCCAATGTGGCGATTCACATGTCTTGCACTGATGACTGTAGGGCCTCAGGAGTGAAATAATAATTGACCAGAATTGACCCCATTTTGGAAACTCAACATGGTATTTTGCAGAAATTAATGTACAGATGACTATGCAAAATGAAAATTGCAAGTTTTCCACCGATATGGCATTTCAGTGCCCAATATGCTGTGCCAAGCTTGTGCCATCTGAGACACACCATGCCCTTCAAATTGTTAGGCGGGTTCTACTGGGTACTGAAATGCCATAAATGTGGACATAAATTGCTGTTTAGTTACGCTGCATGGTTTAAAAGAAAGGCAATTTTTTGGCTTTTGCCGTTTAGATTTTGATGGATTGGTTTATGTGTTCCATGCTGCTTTTGAACAGCTTTTGGGTGCTAATACAGCCATTTTCTGAGAACCATACATTTTTTTATTTTTCTTTCGATTGAGCTGTGTGAGGACTTTTCTTTTTGCGGGATGAGTTGCTGTTATCATTGGTTCTATTTTGGGGTACATATGACATTTTGGTCTCTTTTTATTTCACTCTTTGGGAAGCAGGACAAAGAAAAGGCTGCAATTCCTTTTTGGGTTTTGTTATTGTAGCATACACTGTGCAGGAAAAATGACGTTATCCTTTGTTTGCTGGTCAGTACAATTACAGAGATACCAATTTAATAGTTTTTTTTTTAGTTTTTTTTACCACTTTTACATTGCTATTACCCAAGAGCCATATTTTTTTTCTATTTTTCTGATGATAGTCTTGTGTACGGCTAATTTTTATGTGGGATGTGGTGACAGTTTCATTGGTACCATTTTGGGCTACATGCTACTTTGAGATCGCTTAATATTATGATTTTTGAGATGCGAGGTGAACAAAAAATGTCTGTTCTGGCAGTTTTTTTAATTATTTTTACAGAATTCACCTGACGGGGTAAATCATGTGATATTTTGAACAGACACCAAATATGTATTTTTTTGTTTTTGTTTAGTTTTACACAATAAAAGCATTTTTTTTTTAAAAAAATCATACTCGTTTTCGTTGGTACCATTTTAGGGTGCATATGCCTTTTTGATTTCTTGATATTATAATTTTTAGGAGGTGACCTGGCACCATATTTATTAATAATTTTTACAGAATTTATCTTATGGGGTAGATCGTGTGATACATTTTAAAAGCCAGTCATTATTGATGTGGTGATAACTAATATGTTTTTCTTTTCTTTTCTTTTTTCTTTTTTTAAATAGTAAAATGGCTTTACTGGGCAAAGGGGTGCTTTTTTACTTGAAACTTTTTTTTGTGAATCACTATGGGACTTAAACTTGTAGGGGTCTGATCCCTTTTAAAATGCAGTACAATACATGTTGTATTGTACTGCACTGGAACTGTCAGTTTCACTCTGACAGTTTGCCTATAGAACCCAGCCTTCCTTATAGGCTTCCATAGCACCATTGGCTCCCTGAGATCACATGTGAGAAGCCAGTGCGGGTGAGAGAGGGAACAGCATGCGAAATTCAACATTTGTATATATACCATAAAACAGAATTGGTTGACCAAAATCATACATGTATTAAATGAATATATACAGGTGAAACTCAAAAAATTTGAATATCATGCAAAGTTCATTAATTTCAGTAATGCAACTTAAAAGGTGAAACTAACATATGAGATGACTCATTACATGCAAAGTGAGATATTTCAAGCCTTTATTTGTTATAATTTGGATAATTATGGCTTACAGCTTATGAAACCCCAAAGTCACAGTTTTGAGGTATCCTTTGCTCAGGGGGTATGGATTGTGACACTTTAAGCCTAGAATATTAAACCTTTTCACAAAATTCTAATTTTAAGCTGCATTAACGCAATTCCTTTTAATTTGCATTTACTGAAATAAATGGACTTTTGCACGATATTCAAATTTTTCGCGTTTCACCTGTATATATATATTTATATATATATATATATATATATATATATATGTATATATATAAAGCATTGAGTGCTAAATATTTTACAGGATTTTCAGGATGATAAAAAAAATTATGAATAGCAAATGAAGACCTCATATTAACTTACTCAGTGTTCCAAGTTTTTTTTTTTAGATCTAATCTGCTGAAAACATCAATTTTTTTTATTCATATTTCTAATATGTCTGTGTGCAGAGTAGCAGCATAATAAAAATGTAAGAATAATTTAATTCATCACACGAAATTTATCAGAGTTTATATAAAGCTGGATTTCTGCTTAGCAATGAGCGAAGGATATGAGCATTGTGAAGAACTGACAATTGAGTTTTTAAAACAAAACAAAAGAATAAAATATTGTTAAATACTTATTTGAACGCTTGATATATTCCATAAATTTATGTACCTAATTTTAAATATTTTTTTTATATTTTAATAAAGTTCTTACCTTATATATTTTACTGCTATCTTTTATGTTTTTGCACAAATAATAATATGATTAGTGTTGAGCGGCAGAGGCAATATTCAATTTCGCAACATTTCGCGAATATATGGCCGAATATTCGTCATAAATTCGTGAATTTGAGAATTCACTATCTTCATTCACATTTTTTTTTCATTAATAAAATCGCAATGTAAAATTCACTTAATACGCATGCTCAAAAAGGGGCATGGCCTAGCAACTGTTTTTGAACTACCCGAAGTTTGAGAAGCAGGGGCGTTGCTATGGTCTCAAAAGATCCGGGGCACAAGCCCCAATAAATATGTTGCCCCCCCCCCCCCGCACTTTGCTGTACTTGCTATACAGCAGCACTTACCTGTCACATCCAGGGCCTCCAGGTGACGTCTCCTCTCTGTCATCATCTTCTCTGTAGATCTTCTCTCTCATCATCTTCTCCACTCGGTCTGGACAACTTCTCTCAGCCTCCTCGTCTCTGCAGAGTGTGACACACAGACATCTTAGCTTCCTCACATTCTATCATTATCCCCCAACTGGAGTCCCGACAGTGTTATCCTGCTGCTTGCTGTGCCCCCCCCCCCCCCCCCCAGGGGTGCAGCTATAGGGGGTGCAGAGGTAGCAGTCGCTACCGGGCCCAGAAGCCTGAAGGGGCCCAAAAAACTTGTGCCGCATAAGAAGACACACAAAGCACTGAGGGAAGGGGGGCCCAACCTGAACTCTTGCACCGGGGCCCATGAACCTTTAGTTACTCCCCTGCCCCCCCCAATACCCCCAAATACTATCCTGAAGAAACATTACTGCCGCCCATAGTAATAGTGCTCCTCATAGTCCCACCAATAGTAATTTCCTTCTAGAATGCCCTCATTAGTAACACTGCCCCAACCGTGATAATGCTCCTCAACAATGCCCCCATTATTAGAAGAGCCCTCCCATAATAATAATAATATCCTCACAGAGTCCCCAGTAGAAATAAGGCCCCCTATTGTTCCCCCAGTGGTAATAAAGCTCCCTACAGACCCCTCAGTAGTAATAAGGCCCCCATAGTGCGCTTAGTAGAAATAAGGCGGATCTATAAGACCCTCCTATACAGCCCCCAGTAGTAATAAGACCGCCTATAATGTCCCCTGGATCTGCAGTGCCCCCTTCAGTTATAATCCTCCCTCCACCATACAGTCCCATGTAAATAACATCACCTCCTCCCCAGCCGCCTCCAACGCACAATCCCATGTAAACATCACCCCCTAAGGCTACTTGTACAGGACGGATCCGCACCGATAATACAAACGAATGCATCCGATTAGTTTGTATTAGATTTGAATTTCTAAGTCCCAATACAGATCCGTCCTGACTTACATTGAAAGTCAATGGGGGTAGGATCCATTTACAATTGCACCATTTTGTGTCAATGCAAAGGGATCCTTCCCCATTGACTTACATTGTAAGTCAGGACGGATCCGTTTGGCTCCGCAAGGCCATGCGGACACAAAAACGCTGCTTGCAGCATTTTGGGGTCCGCCTCCAAAACGGAACGGGGGGGCCGTACGGGGCCGAACAAATGCATTCTGAATGGATCTCACAAGCGGATCCCCAAACTCAAGTGTGAATGTAGCCTAAACATTAAGTCCCATGTACATAAACCATTCCCGCCCACCATCCACTTTCAACATACAGTTCCATGTACATAACATCCCTCCCTCCCCCAGCCACCTCAAGCACACAGTCCCATGTCAATAACATCCCTCCCTTCAGCCCTAACATACATCCAAGTTAAATAACTACAGTCTACAACTCCCAGCATCTGCCTCTCCCTTCACTTACCTTTTCTCCTGTACAGACATCACTATTAGGCTCCTTCTCCTCTTCACTCCGGTCCAATCCTGCACTTGTCACATGATAGTGACATCATCCAGGTCATCCTATCACAGCCTGTTTTGCTGATCACATGACCTGTGATGTCACCACAGGTCCTTCAGCTCTTCCCAGTGTATTAGATTAAATTGTATTGCCGTTCTGTGTACAGCAACACAGTTGTATCTAGCAGGCAGGCAGGACATTCGGGGCATGGGACAAAACATCCGGGGGCCCAGGCCCCAAATGTTTTAAGCTAGCGACGCCCCTGTTGAGAAGATTGGAAAAGATGGTCGGAAGCAATTTTAGAGACAGTGAGGAAGAACTCCTGATCACTGTAAGTAATTTCACATGACACCAGTGTATTTGATTACATTTCACATGAATGTCAGACCAATCGCTTTATATGCAGATAGAGTGCTATAAAATATTTGTGATTGCGAAAATCGCCACTTATGATCAAAAACAATTTCCGCAATACATATAACTTCACATTTTATCAGGTCTGAGTAGATATTACTGAATGGTGCACTAAGTATTGTTGTAACATCACAGCACTATGCCTATAGAATGCATGGACAGCATAGAAATATCTCTCACATGCACATTGCACATCCATTTTCCTGACACACACTATATACCCCACACACATACAAACACAGTCTATAGATTAGAGTTTGTGTCCTGTTGCTTAGGACTCAGGAGAAGCTTTCTTTGTGTTAACGCCAGTATTTGCTGGTTCATTTAGAGTTACCCACGGGGAGGCGAACCAGCTGTACACCCCATACTGTGCCGTCACTTCACTAGACAGGTACATCTCTGCTCAGCTGGCCAATGTCCGATTGCTCAGACCCCACACACATACAATCGCAATACAATCCCATCTTATAACGGTAACATTAAATCTAATATTTCCCATTCGAAGACAAAATACTTTTTGAAGTTTTGCTGAGGACATTATTTACAATTCTTGTATTTAAAAAAATTGGGATTATATGCTTGCATCTTTATCCTGCAGTGCATGTTGGAGCAGGGCTACGACCGGACCCGGACCCACGCTGAAAAGCAGGCCATTGTGACTGAGATCCGTTCCGAGCTCAAGATGACCTAGGATGGCCATATTAAAAAATGGTCGGATTTGAAGAGGAGGAATTTGGAGTGGATCAGAGAGATCCGTGACAGAAAATGCCCAGGTACAGAGTGTCTCGCAAACACTCTGTAATGTATTTATACAGTTATGAAAAAATGATTACTTATTAACTGGTGTGACATGTAGCAAATCAGCCGGTTACATCATACATCTCTACCTCGCCATGAGTGTATATATATATCTATATATATATATTTATACACACAGCGAGGTACAGGTGTATAATGTAACCAGCTGATTTTGTGCGTTTTACACACACACAAATATATGTGTGTGTGTGTGTGTGTGTATATATACATAAACTGCAATCATCATTCTGTATTCCAGTAAAAAGCCACGTACATCATTACATTAGATACATCCCCCACTTAACTCCTTAATGCCCAATGACGTACATGTACGTCAGATTTGGACGTGACTTAAAGCCCAGTGACGTAAATGTACTGCATGGTGATTGGGCGGATGCAGGAGCTGTGCCTGCCCGATCAGGAGCAGGGGTCCTGTAGTACTGATAGCCGGACCCCTGCTGTATGCGCCGGCCTCAGTCAAATCACAGATGATGGCGCATTAACCCCTGCACGTCCGCGGTCTGCGCTGATCGCGGCACGTGCGAGCTTCAGACGTGTGGGGTGTCAATCGGGTCCCCGCACTTTTGTGACGGGGACCCGATGGCAGGGAAGGTAGCCCGATGCCTTCCTTAGGCATCATGGCTGCCTTCCGGGAGTGTCTGTGATATCCAGCCTACTGTATTACACTGGTAATACACTTACAGCCAATCCATTACAATACAGAAGTATTGTAATTCATTGTAAAGGGGATCAGACCCCCAAAAGTTGAAGTCCCAGAGGGGGACTGAAGTAAACTGAATAAAAAAATTAAAAAAAATATATAGGTTTAAAAAAAATAAAAAATATTCAAGAAAAAAAAACAGCCTTGTTCCAAAATAAAGTTAAATAAAAATTTGCCAAAAATTTGCAAAAAAGAAAAGTAGACATATTATATATCGCCGCGTCTGTATCAACTGGCTCTATAACAATATCACATAACCTAACCCCTCAGGTGAAACTGTAAAAAAAAAAAAAAAAACTGTGCTAAATAAACCATTTTTTGGCCACATTAATTACTAAAAGTGCAACACGAAGCAATCAAAACTGCGTATGACCCCCAAAATAGTACCAATATAACCATCACCTCATCCTGCAAAAAATGAGTCCCTACTTGAGACAATCACCCAGAAAATAAAACAAATATGGCTCTCAGAATATGGATACATTAAAATATGATATATTTTGGTAAAAAAAATCTATTATTGTGTAATAATAAAATACAAAAATATATATATACACATATTAGTTATCGCCACGTTCGTAATAACCAGCAGTATAAAAATATCACATGACCTAACCCTTCGGGTGAACACCGTAAATAAAAGAAAATAAAAACTGTCAAAAAAAGCCTTTTTTTTGTCACCTTACATCACAAAAAGCGTAATACCAAGTGATCAAATTTTAGGTAAATTTAACATTTAAAAAAAAATACTAATGAAATTTTGTGACTACATTTTTTCTCATAATGTCCTGGATAAGTAAAAGCGTTTTAAAGTTACTACCACATAAAGTGACACATGTAAGATTTGCTCAAAATGGCCTGGGCAGAAAGGATAAAAATGCCCTGGTCAATAAGGGGTGAATTTGCATTTTCTATGAGTTCTGAGTTGTTTGTCTAAATTCTGAACATTGTGTGATTACAGGGGTTCCAGTTGTGGTGGTTGTGGTCTCGGCATTGGAGGAGGAGGAGGGAGAGCATGCTGGACCCTCCCAGCATGCAGATGCTCCACCACCACCTGATGTTGGCGAAATGGTGGAGGTGGGGGCGGGTACCTCTCTGCAGCTGCATCCCCCCCAGCTCCTGATGAGGAAGAAGAGGAGGAGGAGGTTGTTATCACCAGCCCCCGCCAGAAGGGTAAATATGTTCACACAGAAATATAATTCTGTATCCATAACATGTACAGAAACAAAGTGCCAAAAATGAGGGGACAACACACACTACAGTAATAGAAAACAACAATACTGGACACTAACTATGTAATCTACATAAAAACCATTAACTAAACAACTAAATAACATTATGTAACGGATCTCCTGGCACCCCGACCGGGTACCTCCATCGATGAATGCTCCTAGTGCTTCCCGAGGACTCCAAGCACTCCACTTGACACCGTAAGCACTGCAGACCCCACGAACCACCGAAGCTTGGTTGAGGTCTCACCGTCTCCTACCCACCCTGGACCTACAACAAGGCTCCAGACTCCAGTGGGTGAACCTCTCCTAAATCCAGAGAGCAGGAACAGCTCTTACAAGAGCTAGTAGTTATAGCCAGGGGAGTATACAGCGTATAGCAATCCCCATACACATGAGACAAGGCTCTCTGTTGAATGTAAAATAGGAACTCTTTATTGAACACACAGCATTGACTTATCTACACATGACATACTGAGGACATGACATAGCAGCCAATCATGTGCAGTTTAAAGACAAAACTAACCCTATTCAACAAACACACTGGCATTGTCTTTGACACAATCAACAAAATACAATGGGCATTGTCTTTGACGCAATCAACAAAATACAATTACCAACATAATGGGCTAACTTAATCACTCACAGACAGAAACCACAAATTTTTCCCAAAACACAGAAAACACCTCAAAACCCCACATATCCCCATAATGTATACATCCATGGATAGCTCTGATCTGGGTGAACAACATATCCAAAAAACACCCAGATCCAAGCAGGGGTTCCCGAATTCCATGGAAGTCACCTTTGGCCTGCCGCAAGCATGCCTTTCCTGCCCAAAACAGTTCCACAGATTTAAGCTGTGCAGCCGGTCTGTCTTCTCCTTCAAAGTTAGTATGGGCCATAATCCTGAGGCAAGAGGCTGGCAAACAGGCCCCTCCAAAACCCAGTGGCGAGGTTATTTTCGCCACACATCTCCCCCTCCCAGGGAAGACTAACCAGATACCTGACCTCACGCCGGTCGGTACCTGAGTTAGTCTGGCAGTCCACCCACAACCAAATACTGGACCTGTTGAATTTTGGGGCCTGGCTCTGTTCTGTATGTCCCCAGCTGTTGAGTGGGCCTCTGCTACCCCTTGCTTCATTGTTGTTCTCTCTAGCTTGGAGCGGTACTTGGTGGGCAGAGGCCGACTGAACTCTGCCCAGATGCCAGCTCTTCCGCTGGGGTAGCCAGTGGGGAGTCAGGCTCTGGACAAGAGGATAGGGGAGGGCAGAGGCCGACTTCGCTCTGCCCAGATGCCAGCTCTTCCGCTGGGGTAGCCTGTGGGAAGTCAGGCTCTGGAGAAGAGGATAGGGGAGGGCAGAGGCCAACTGCACTCTGCCCAGATGCCAGCTCTTCCGCTGGGATGGAGTCAGGGAATCCTGCCCCCAGGACCTTGTTGCGGATCAGCTGTGGAGAGGAGGGATCATTTACCTCCTCCTCCTGGCATTCCTGCGGGGTTGGTGGGGGATCCGTACCGGCTGTCCAGCATCCCAGTAGGCCTGGTGCAGAGACTGTAGTCCCATCTGCACCATCAGAGTTAGGGGTGCTGTCCCCCTGTGGTTGGGGAGAGAGACCGATTGTCTCCTCTCCCTTCAAGGTACACTGCCGCTGTGGAATGGAGATGATGCTCTCCTCTCCCTGCAAAACATACTGCCGCTGGGGAGCAGGACCGACTGTCCCTACTCCCTGAAACTCCGGCTGCCGTTAGGGATCTGGGCCGACTGCCCAGCATCCCTGTAGGGCCGGTGGAGAGATCTCGGTCCCATCTCCACCTGCCATATGGGTTTCCACCCAGGACCAGTCTATGAGGTCCCCTACCATTGTAGCTGGTACTGAAGCAGGGGATACTTCAGTTGGGTCTTCCCAGCTGTAGGGTTGTAGGTCTGGGACTTCCACCCAGCTCTCTGGCAGTGTATATTGGGACCGAATTGAGCTGAAGAAGTATTGGTAATCCTGCTCCAGCTCCCACTCTTTTGTAACTAGAGATGCCAGGTCTTGTCTCACCTCTCTCGCTGTAGTCCAATCATGCATAGCCTCCCTGTAGTCATAGATATCCCAGAACCGGGACTCTCCAGCATCTCCGAACTCCGGTTCTGCGAAGGCCTCAAACAACAGGCCAGGGCCATCATAATCCTCACCCTCGGGTCTGTCGTGCTCAGCCATCCAGGGGGAGTGCCGAATCACATACCACCAGAGTGCCTGGTAGGCGTCGTCTAGCCAAAGCTCCTCCCATACCAGGCTCTCGAGTTCTGTCACCCACTCATCCAGGGGCTTCTCTCCCAGAAGGGGCATTCGCAGGGCCACTCGCATCCGCAACTGCTGCTCCTCACTGGGGAGACACTCGCCCCGCCGACGCTGTACATCTTCCAGGACCTCGTGCCAGACGCCTTTCCGGACTGCATCACTCCAGTCCGGGTCATCCTCCTCCTCGTAGTGGAACGTTGTTCGAAGACTAGCCGATTCCATCCTGCTGTAGCCAGGGACGCTGTACGGATACTAGCATTGCCCTCAATTTTGTAAATCCACAAATGGTGTCTACGAGCTGCTTCTCCTCTCACTAGGACGCCATCCCACTGCTTGCCACCAATGTAACGGATCTCCTGGCACCCCGACCGGGTACCTCCGTCGATGGATGCTCCTAGTGCTTCCCGAGGACTCAAAGCACTCCACTTGACACCGTAAGCACTGCAGATCCCACAAACTGTCGAAGCTTGATTGAGGTCTCACCGTCTCCTACCCACCCTGGACCTACGACAAGGCTCCAGGCTCCAGTGGGTGAACCTCTCCTAAATCCAGAAAGCAGGAACAGCTCTTACAAGAGCTAGTAGTTATAGCCAGGGGAGTATACAGCGTATAGCTGTATACATCCATGGATAGCTCTGATCTGGGTGAACAACATATCCAAAAATCACCCAGATCCAAGCAGGGGTTCCCGAATTCCATGGAAGTCACATTTGGCTTCCACAGATTTAAGCTGTGCTGTCTTCTCCTTCAAAGTTAGTATGGGCCATAATCCTGAGGCAAGAGGCTGGCAAACAGGCCCCTCCAAAACCCAGTGGCAAGGTTATTTTCGGCACACATTATACTCTACTTACCTATCCAACTAGCCAACTAAATAAAATTATACTGTACTGAACTAGCACTAATTGCCTCTTAATCTTAATTGAAAGACATTTTTATATTTTTTGAAATCCTAACAGTACTCTGTAGCAGGCCAACCAAAGGGCAATGCTGGAAATCAGTAGTATTGAGCGCGAATATTGGAATTGCGAATTTTAATCGCGAATATCGCCACTTCAAGAATATTTAGAATATACTGCTATATATTCATATTCACGAATAGTGGTAATTGCTAATTTATCGCAAATTTATTGCAAATATTGGCTCTTAGCAACATCCATAGCAACCAATAGGAAAGTTGCCTACCCCTTAGTGTTGATTGTGAATATTGTAATGGTAAATATATTACATTGCCGATTTTCACAATCAAGTAAATAATGAATGATGATTAAAAATTCTCGAATTTGCTAATTTATGGCGAATATTAGGCCCAAAATTTGCGAAATATCACCAATTCACATATTGCCTATGCCGCTCATCACTAGAAATCAGCACACAACCAAAGATAATCTGGGAGCAGCAAAGCAGCTTACGTCAGCAGCAGCGGCATCTGGATAAGAAGGTGCATCAGCTGGAGGAACTGCACTGTAAGGGGTTCCAGGAGATAGTGGACCTCCATAAACAGCTAAAAAAGTTACCTTTAAGGCCTCATGCACACGACAGTATTTTTTCACAGTCCACAAAACGGGGTTCCGTTGTTCCGTGATCCGTGTCCGTTTCTTCTTCCTTGTGTCTTTCGTGATTTTTGGAGGATTACCAGACATGAAGGAAAGTTAAAAAAAAAGTCGTTTTGATGTCCGCCTGGCCGTGCGGAGCCAAACGGATCCGTCCTGACTTACAATGCAAGTCAATGGGGACGGATCCGTTTGATGTTGACACAATATGGTGCAATTGCAAACGGATCCATCCCCCATTGACTTTCAATGTAAAGTCAGGAGTCCCTATCAGAGTTTTCTCCAATCCGATGGTATATTTTAACTTGAAGCGTCCCCATCACCATGGGAACGTCTCTATGTTAGAATATACCATCGGATTTGAATTACATCGTGAAAACTCAGATCCGTCAGTATATTCTAACACAGAGGCGTTCCCATGGTGATGGGGACGCTTCAAGTTAGAATATACTAAGAACTGTGGACATGACTGCCCCCTTCTGCCTGGCAGCATCCAATCTCTTACAGGGGGCTGTGAGCCGCACAATTAACCCCTCAGGTGCCGCACCTGAGGGGTTAATTGTGCATATCATAGCCCCCTGTAAGAGATCAGGTGCTGCCAGGCAGCAGGGGGCAGACCCCCTCCCTCCCCATTTTTAAATTCATTGGTGGCCAGTGCGGCCCCCCCTCCCTCCCTCCCCTGTATTAAATTCATTGGTGGCCAGTGCGGCCTCCCTCCCTCCCTCCCTCCCCTGTATTAAATTCATTGGTGGCCAGTGCGGCCCCCCTCCCTCCCCTGTATTAAATTCATTGGTGGCCAGTGCGGCCCCCCCGGCCCCCCTTCCCCTGTATTAAATTCATTGGTGGCCAGTGCGGCCCCTCCTCCCCTGTATTAAATTCATTGGTGGCCAGTGCGCCCCCCCCCCCTGTATTAAATTCATTGGTGGCCAGTGCAGCCTCCCCTCTCCCCCCACCATCATTGGTGGCAGCGGAGAGTTCCGATCGGAGTCCCAGTTTATTCGCTGGGGCTCCGATCGGTAACCATGGCAGCCAGAACGCTACTGCAGCTCTGGCTGCCATGGTTACTTAGCAATTTTAGAAGCATTATACTTACCTGTGCTGTCTGTGACTGGCCGGGCGCTCCTCCTACTGGTAAGTGAAAGTTCTGTGCGGTGCATTGCTTATAGCACAGACCTGTCACTTACCAGTAAGAGGAGCGCCCGGCCGGTCACAGACAGCGCAGGTAAGTATAATGCTTCTAAAATTGCTAAGTAACCATGGCAGCCAGAGCTGCAGTAGCGTTCTGGCTGCCATGGTTACCGATCGGAGCCCCAGCGAATAAACTGGGACTCCGATCGGAACTCTCCGCTGCCACCAATGATGGTGGGGGGAGAGGGGAGGCTGCACTGGCCACCAATGAATTTAATACAGGGGGGGGGCGCACTGGCCACCAATGAATTTAATACAGGGGAGGAGGGGCCGCACTGGCCACCAATGAATTTAATACAGGGGAAGGGGGGCCGGGGGGGCCGCACTGGCCACCAATGAATTTAATACAGGGGAGGGAGGGGGGCCGCACTGGCCACCAATGAATTTAATACAGGGGAGGGAGGGAGGGAGGCCGCACTGGCCACCAATGAATTTAATACAGGGGAGGGAGGGAGGGGGGGCCGCACTGGCCACCAATGAATTTAAAAATGGGGAGGGAGGGGGTCTGCCCCCTGCTGCCTGGCAGCACCTGATCTCTTACAGGGGGCTATGATATGCACAATTAACCCCTCAGGTGCGGCTACTGCAGTAGCGTCCTGGTTGCCATGGTTACCGATCGGAGCCTCAGCGATTAAACTGGGACTCCGATCGGAACTCTCCGCTGCCACCAATGATTGGGGGAGGGAGGGAAGGCCGCACTGGCCACCAATAAATTTAATACAGAGGAGGGGGGCCGGGTGGGGCCGCACTGGCCACCAATGAATTTAATACAGGGGAGGGAGGGAGGGGGGCCGCACTGGCCACCAATGAATTTAATACAGGGGAGGGAGGGGGGGGGCCGCACTGGCCACCAATGAATTTAATACAGGAGAGGGAGAGAGGGGGGGCCGCACTGGCCACTAATGAATTTAATACAGGGGAGGGGGGGCCGGGGGGCCGCACTGGCCACCAATGAATTGAATACAGGGGTGTAATGACCGGCATCACGCACAGGGAGGAAAAAGGGAAAACCCTGCCCAAGGGAGAGGGAAAGGTGGTGACCCCTGACTCACCTTGCGGCTGGCACCTGACTGCCCTGACGTCCCTAGACGGGTTCCTCACCCGTGCGGCGATCACGTGCCTAAACCCTGGCTTTCCCTAAAATGAGCCCTAGATAGTGAACGGGCCGGTGGGATCGCTAGTCCGCACCACTGACACTAAGAGGAAAACACCAGGGAGAGGACAGACAATACAGACAAACACATAAACACAGGTGGGCGACCACAGCAGACCACAAAGGTCTAACAGGGATCCGGAGGGAAATGTTCTGGACCAACAACCAGAGAACACAGCAACACAGCTCTAGTGGGTCAGTATAGAAGTCCAGGCAGGAAGCTCTATATCTGGCAACCAGAGAAGTGTGAGAGGGGAATATAAGGAGGTTGGGAGTGCTGGACAAGGAACAGCTGAGGAGAAGGAGCTACGGATCCCTGAGTGAGCCAAAAAGGGTTGCAAAGCAAACCCAGAAAGCTACCATAAGAAAACAGCCCTATCTTACTACATAGATCGCGCAGCCAACCGCTGTGACTTCCTGACCCCTGGTATAACGGAGTCAGGCGTGGTTCTTGACACCCTCGTGACAAGGGGAGGGAGGGGGGCCGCACTAGCCACCAATGAATTAAAAACTGGGGAGTGAGGGGGGTCTGCCCCCTGCTGCCTGGCAGCACCTGATCTCTTACAGGGGGCTATGATACGCACAATTAACCCCTCAGGTGCGGCACCAGAGGGGTTAAATGTGCGGATCACAGCGCCCTGTAAGAGATCGGATGCTGCCAGGCAGCAGGGGGCAGTCATGTAAACAGTTCTTAGTATATTCTAACTTGAAGCGTCCCCATTACTATGGGAATGCCTCTGTGTTAGAATATACTGTCGGATCTGAGTTTTCACGATGTGAAAACTTAGCTCTGAAAAAGCTGTATGTAGACGGATCTGCGGATCCGTCTGTGCTAAAATAGCCTACAGACACGGATCACGGATGCGGATGGCAATCTTGTGTGCCTCCGTGTTTTTTCACGGACCCTTTGACTTGAATGGGTCTGTGAACCGTTGTCCGTCAAAAAAATAGGACAGGTCATATTTTTTTGACGGACAAGAAACACGGATCACGGACACGGATGACAATCGATGCATTTTGAAATTTCAAGTTTTTGAAAGTCAATGGGTCCGCAGAAAATCACGGAAAACGGAACAACGGATACGGATGCACACAACGGTTGTGTGCATGAGGCCTAAGGCATATTTGTTCATCAACATTGTTAAAAAATATTTCCTTATGTCCTAACGTGTGCTTTCGTTTTTAGATATTGTTATGTTTTTGATTAATTTTAACCTAAAAGGTTGCAGGAAGGCCCCTTTAGTCCTGGGGCAAACTCACCTGGATCAGTACAGACAGCAACAGGTAAAGGTAATGGTGGAGTAAACGGCCTACACAAAACTCAGCAGGATCAGGACAGACAGTAGTAGCAGCAGGTACATGGTAAAAGGTGTAGTATAAGGCCTACACATATCTCGCCCAAACTCATCTGGACAGACATCAGTAGGTAAATGGTAATGGTGTAGTGTAAGGCCTACACATAGCATCACCACACTCATCAGGACAGACAACAGCAGGTAAATGGTAATGGTGTAGTATAAGGCCTACACATAGCTGGGCCAAACTCAGTCAGAACAGACTGGAGTGGTTATTTCTTTGTAGCAGGAATATGTTCCCAGGAATGGGCTCCCACCAGACCGGGACAACCCCAAAAAAAACGTACACATCTGACAGAAGTATGTTCTTTGTTGGCAGCAGGAATGTGTTCCCATGCATACAAATTGCAATATATTCCTTTGCCATTTTTATATTTCAAAGGATTTTTACGATTGTAAAGCACACAAGACAAAAAATTATTTTTATATATATATATACAGTATATATATTTTTATATAAACACATGACACGGCATAGCCTCAAGAAAATGTGCCTCTATTCAACCTTTCTTGAGCAGTGACAAAAGTGAATGGTGCCAATTATAAATACAAACTCAGGTGATTATTTAATCCCTTTTTTTGCAAATCTGACATGTGTCACTTTATGTGGTGATAACTTAAAAACGCTTTTACTCATCCAAGCAATTCTGAGATTGTTTTCTCGTCACTATTGTACTTCATGACAGTGGAATTTACCAAAAATTTGGAAAAATTTCCAAATTTCCATTTTTTCCCCCCTCTTTTATAATAGATAGTAATACCTCAGAAAATAGTTATTACTTTACATTCCCCATATGTCTACTTCATGTTTGGATCATGTGGTGAATGTCATTTTATTTTTTGGGGGTGTTAGAAGGCTTAGAAGTTTAAAAGCAAATCTTGAAATTTTTAAGAAAATTTCTAAAGCCCAATTTTTCAGGACCTTCTGTACGGGCACATGGTATTGCGCAGAAGGAAAGGAACGCCATACGGTTTTTGGAAGGCAGATTTTGCTGGACTGGTTTTTTGACACCTTGACACCATGGCCCATTTGAAGCCCCCCTGATGCACCCCTAAAGTAGAAACTCCAAAAAAGTGACCCCATTTTAGAAACTACACCCCTCAAGGTATACAAAACTGATTTCACAAACTTTGTTAACCCTTTAGGTGTTCCACAAGTTGTGCAGAAAGAAAGAAATGCCATACAGTTTTTGGAAGGCAGATTCTACTGGACTGTTTTTTTTACACCATGTCCCATTTGAAGCCCCCCTGATGCACCCCTAGAGTAGAAACTCCAAAAAGGTGACCCCATTTTGGAAACTACGGGATATGGTGGCAGTTTTGGTGGTATTGTTTCAGGGTACATATGATTTTTGGTTGCTCTATATTACACTTTTTGTGAGGCAAGGTAACAAGAAATAGCTGTTTTGGCACAGTTTTTTTTTTTTTTATTTACAACATTCATCTGACAGGTTAGATCATGTGGTATTTTAATAGAGCAGGTTGTTATGGATGTGACAATACCAAATATGACAACGTTTCTGTTTGTTTGTTTCAGTTTTACATAACAAATCATTTTTGCAAAGCCGTAGTTTTATAAATTTTTTGGGTCTTGTGTAGGGGCTCATTTTTTTGGGGATGAGATGATGGTTTGATTGGTACTATTATAGGCGGCTTATGACTTTTTGATCACTTGCTGTTACACTTTTTTTTTTACACTTTTTTTGCTATTACACTTAAATTTACACCGTATTTTTTATAACATTTTTTACAGTATTCATCTGAGGGGTTAGGTCGTATTATATTTTTCTAGAGCAGGTTATTAGTTTGAGAGGCATAGTTTTTTTCAGTTTTTGGGCGATTATCTCCTGAGGGGTTAGGTCATGTGGTATTTTTATAGAGCAGGTTGTTACAGACGCGGCGAAACCTAATATGTTTACTTTATTAATTTATGTAAGTTTTACACAATGATTTCATTTTTGAAACCCCCCAAAAAATCATGTTTTAGTGTCTCCATAATCTGAGAGCCATAGTTTTTTCAGTTTTTGGGTGATTATCTTAGGTAGGGTATGATTTTTGCGGCATGAGATGACGGTTTGATTGGCACTATTTTGGGGTGCATATGACTTTTTGATCGCTTGCTATTATACTTTGTATGATGTAAGGTGACAAAAAATTGCTTTTTGTACACCATTTTTATTTTTTAAAAATGGATTTATTAAATCATGCGATATTTCTATAGAGCAGGTTCTTACGGACGCGGAAATACTTAATATGTATACTTTTTTTATCTACTTAAGTTTTACACAATAACAGCATTTATTTTTTGGGCGATTGTCTTAGGTGGTGGCTCATTTTTTGCGGGATGAGTTGCCAGCTAGATTGGTACTATTTTGGCGGGCATACGCCTTTTTGATCGCTTGGTGTTGCACTTTTAGTAATGTAAGGTGACAAAAAATTGTTTATTTAGCACCGTTTTTATTTTTATGGTGTTCATCTGAGAGGTTAGGTCATGTGATAGGTTTATAGAACCGGTCGATACGGACGCGGCAATACCTAATATGTCTAAAATTTTACCTTGTTTGGGGAAAATAGCTTTTTTTTTTACTTGAAACTTTTAATTTTTGGGGGGGAAACTTTATTTTTTTCAACTTTTTTCACTTTATTTTTTGTCCCACTTTGGGACTTCAACTTTTGGGGGTCTGATCCCCTTTACAATGCATTCCAATACTTCTGTATTGGAATGCATTGGCTGTATCTGTAATACAGTGTGTATTACACATACAGCTTCCTGCCTGTGAGATCCAGGGGGCTGGATCTCACAGGCTCTCCCCTGGAAGGCAGCCCTGATGCCTAAAGAAGGCATTGCACTGCCTTCCATGCCATCGGGTCCCCGTCACAGCAGCGCTGACCGCGGCACATCAAGGGTTAATGCGCTGGCAACGGTGATTTTACAGATGCCGCTGCAGATAGCAGGGGTCCGGCTATCAGTGACTGCCGGACCCCTGCTGCTGATCGGGTGGGCGCAGCGCCTGCACCCGCCCAATCACCATGAAGTACATGTACGTCACGGGTCTTTAAGTCCTGGAAAGAAATGACATACATGTACGTCATGGGTGCTTAAGGGGTTAATGAAAACTGTTAATAATTGAATTAGATTTAATGTGTTTAATTCGTATTGTGTCTAAACATAAAAAACGAATGTAAAAAAACAACTCAATAATATACAAGTATTCATACTGTTAAAAGATTATTAACTTTCATTAAAGTATGTGAATTCATATAATCTCCTGTGGGGGATCATCTCTTTTCAGGGGGTCACACCACTCACAGATATCTCACCAGACACTGGATTTTCATGTCCAAACTGTGCATTTATTTTGACACTCTTCTCATAAAATATAGTCCAGTTATACATCACTGGGTGGGGGGAGGTTCCCGCACCGCCAACACTTAAAACACAAATAAACTCCTGCCCATCTAGGCACTACCTAAACAAAATACCTGACTCGTAGAGCACAGTTCACACATGGACATTATATGCAGCTTTCCTCAGCCAACAACAATACAGCAGCCTCCAGGCTGTGGCAATTCCAGTTCCTTTTGGGGGAGTGTGGCCCAGTAGTCCTCCCGACTCTGGCAACCCTCGTTCTCTAGGCGTCGCTAGGTCCCCCCAAACTTCAGGCTATTCAAAGCCTTGTGGCCTCTCAGTCCTCCTGACTGAGACCACACACAGCATGTTGGCACATTGCTTCTGCATTACATAACGAATGTGATTGCATCGAAGGAGGAACACACACAGGCCGCTAGTGTCCATAGACAGGATGTTCACATGATAACAGATCACGCGTTCGCAACAGAAACTGAACGGAAGCTGAGCCACAAACGCATCCTGTCTATGCGGTCACATGATAGCAAATCTTGGAAATGATAAGAATAACTCCCAAAATGGTGACATAGCTTCAAGAATATTATATATACACCACAGTTTATATTGAAAAATGAAAAGTTGATTCTATAAAAATCTCATATGCACAGAATCATTTCATAGTTGTCAAGAAGTAACATCACATAAAAATGTATATATAGATTTATACATGTAGCAATAACACTCCATTCTCAAAACAGGATTACCACACGGATGAGTATAACGCCAGTCACACCCAACCATGTTGAGAGGTTAACATGGAAGTCAGGCATCCTGTTCAGAACGACAGACAACCCTATGTTAGAACCTAAATCCTGATTAAAACAAACAAGAAAATAATACAATTTAATTGGAGTCCTCAATCAGTCCTGTACAATGTGACTGCACAAGACTTTTTGAAAAGGGAACCCCACCAGGGCCGTCCAAAACCTAAGTAAAGCAAAATTATAAAAGATAATATAAAATAAATGAAAAAAACTTTTTGGGGTGAATGAAACGTAATACCGCATGTTTGTATTTTATTAAAAAGAATATATATATATGTAAAAATTGACAATATATGATGAACAGGTGAACAGAGCACATGCTCAAAAAATTAAGCATGCACACCAGTTTAAGAGAATTCTATTACTCCATAGTTGATAAAGTCAAAGGGCGAATAAGTGGTCCATTATGGTAGTCCTCAGCAGGATCATGACAGACAGCAGCAGCATATAATTGTTAAGGGTATAGTATAAGGCCTACACCTAGCTAGAGCAAACTCAGCAGGAGCAGGACAGACTTGCAGCAGGTAAATGGTAACGCTGTAGTATAGGGCATACATATAGCTGGGCCTAAGTCAGTAATATCAGGACAGACAGCAGCACCTTGTAAATGGTAACACTGTAGTGTCAGGCATACAGATAATTGGGCGTAAATCAACAGGAACAGAACAGATAGCAGCAGGGAAATGGCAATGCTCTAGTATAAGGCATACACATAGCTGGCCCTAACTCAGCAGGAACAGAACAGACAGCAGCAGGGAAATGGTAATGCTGTAGGACAAGGCCGACACATAACTCATCAAGATCAGGACAGACAGCAGCAGCAGATAAAGGTAACGGTGGAGTATAAGGCCTACACATAACTTAACATGATCAGGACAGACAGCAGCAGCAGATGTATGTTATAGGGTGAGTCTAAGGCCTACACATAGCTCGGCCTAACTCAGCAGGAACAGGCAGCAGCAGGTTCTTTGTTAGTAGCAGTAATGTGTTCCCAGGAATGGGCCCCCACCAGATCTGGACAACAACATAAATAAGCTTAGACACCACTGAAAGCAGTAGCAGGTTCTTTGTTTGCAGCAGGAATGTGTTCCCAGGAATGGGCCCCCACCAGACCTGTGCAACAACAAAAATAAACTTAGACACCTCTTACAGCAGAAGGTTCGTCATCTAGAGCAGGAATGTGCTCCCATGCATACAAAAAGCAATATTTTCCTTTGACAAAATTGTTTATCGATTGTATTTTAAGTTTGTATAGCCCACAATAAATTAGTATGACATTAGCTCCACACGCTATCTGCAACGGTCTGCTCTCAGTTTCCATATCGGGCACATTGAGTCTAGAGAAGAACACTGTGGTAACACAGCCTGCCGCCCGTGTGCTTATTCCTCCAAGCCAGAGGGCATGAGGACTGGTGGGGTTAAGCAGCGGCTCTGTCATCCTCCTTTTGTCTGTGAAGAGGCATGGTTACCGTGGATCACACAACCCATACATGATCAGACCACACACACGCCGTGCTCCAGCCATCAGCAGCACCCAGCTGTCCTCTGCCCGTCAGAATCACAGAAGCCAGTGAGGAATCAGCTTGCCTCTGCCCGGGCTCCTCTTAGTGATGACTCAGGTCATGCTGCAGAATAAGCCTTTAGCTACTTGGCTACACACGGGGGGTAGTGTCACACAGCCCAGGGAAGACTTTACCAGGAAGGGGCTGACAGGCACCAGGGAGCACCTACACTGTCATCCAGCAAAGCGGAGTTTGGAGTCTGTTTTGAAGGCACCATGTGTTCTCGAGTTACATCGCACAACAGGTGAACTTACCCCACAAAACGAATGCAGCTTTGCTTGCTTGTGTGTGGTGCTGATCATGTATGGGTCGTGCGAGCGTCTGTACCATGACTCTTCACAGACAAAAGGAGGATGAGAGAGCCGCAGCTAAACCCCGCCAGTCCTGCTGCCCTCTGGCTTGGAGGAATCAGCTCACGGGGCGGCAGGCTGCATTACCGAAGTGTTCTTCTTCAGACTCGATGTGCCCGATATGGAAACTGAGAGCAGACAGGTGTGGGCAGCGTGTGGAGCACTGTGTGCCAATTGGTATCTGAGAGGTCTATTTTCCAGTATGGTTTATGTATGGAGGGCATTGTCCAGAGATCACACTATATTAGGGCTGAAACGATTAATCAATTGAATCGAGTTATTCAACACAAAAAGCCAATGTGGCCAAGTTCCCTTGACATTTAAGATCTACTGTTCCTACTAATGTTTATGCACTTACTGTTCTAGCGCCAGTTATTCTAACGGGCTTAATGTGTAGTTTATATATATATTTAAAAAATGTGTTAAATGAATGAATAAATCAATAAGAGGTTTAATAAATTAATGAAAAAAAATATATACACAAACTCATCGATTGGAAAAATAAATAAAAATTGTTCGCCAAAAAAATATGTAAAGAATTTCAACAATAGAGAAATATATAAAGTCATCAATAAATAAATAAATAGATAAAAAAAATGCATCCATAAATAAATACATAAATAAATTCATCAATAAATAAATAAATTCAAAAACAGGTGTGTCTGCAGCTCTCATCTGTGTTCCTTTGCAAGCCCCTGCAAAGTGCTGGCAAATACAAATTCAACAACTTGAAAAAGTCCAGCTTCAATTGCAAAGGTAGAGAAAAGTATCTTTATTTCAGCGACTTTATAAAAATAACAGGACAAATTGTTATGCGTTTCGGACCAGTTTAGTGGGGGTTCTTCTTCATGACAAAATAAATTCAACAATGCAGAAATATATAAATAAAGTTATAAATAAATAAATATATTTAAAAATGTATCCATAAATAAATAAATAGATAAATAAATTCAGCAAGAAAAATGTATATAAGTTAATAAACAACGAAGTTTGGGAGAGCCAAAGAGAGGGATTGATAAGGGACCCTTCAGCACTCGGAACCGATGGCGGGGGGCCAAGAAGTCGTTGCCGATCCAGGACTCGTTCATTTTGATAAATGTCAGTCTGTCCATGGAGTCAGTGGACAGACAGGTCCACTTGTCGGTGACCACCCCACAATGGGGCAAAAAATGTAAAATAAAATATACCTTAAAACACTAAAACACAGAAATACTTCTTTTTTTTTCAAAGACAAAAGATGCTGACACTAATCGCTACCCACACGAAACCCTAAAACACAGAAACAAACTTTTTTTTTTTCACAGATAAAACAGACAGCAAAAGCCTACACTATCCTATAGCTCTATCTAACTTACACTACACCCTGCACTGGACCCTATCAGCTACACTATTCACTCACTAACCTACACTGACTATCTGGATTATATATATGAGCTAACTATATAATGTCCCTAACACCATACACTGGAACCTATAAGCTACACTATTCACTCACTAACCCACACTATCTAACACTATCTGGATTATATATATGAGGTATCAGAAGTCACAGGAATTCAGCACAGCACAAAGATTCCTCTCTCTCTCACAACTGCATGAAACAGCACAAAATGGCTGTGGGGAGGTTCTCTTATATAGTAAGGGGTAGGCAACTTTTCTATTGTTTGCTAGGGAAGTTGCTAAGCTCTTGCAGCCTTCTCATTGGCCCACAAGCTAGAAGCAGGAAAGGATCATGTGTACTGTGGGAAAAGAACTACGAATATTCGAATTTGTGAATATATAGCGCTATATCCAATATATAAAGCTGAGTGTATGTGTGTGTGTATGTATGTCCGCTAAAGGAATCTGCACCGTCGCATTTACAGTCACAAAATTTGGCACACAGGTACATCAGGTGTCCGTGAATGTTTTAGACCAGGTCTCAGCTCTCTAGGACGTACCATTCCTGAGATATTTCCCCAAAAAAATGCATGAGCCAATAGAAGCTTGGTCACATGACATTTATCAGCCAATAGAAGCTCGCAGATCCTCCAGTCTCCACATACACAGTTTTACTCCAGGTTTCCATAACAACCCAGCAATTTATCTTCACTGCTGTAGGAAAGCTTCAAGGCTACTTTCTGGGTCTGCTTGTGAGATCCGCTTTAGGGCTCTCACAAGCGGCCCAAAACGGATCAGTTCAGCCCCAATGCATTCTGAATGGATAAGGATCTTGCAGCGTTTTGGTGACCGTCTGACTATGCAATTGAAAATGGATCCGTCCCCCATTGACTTTCAATGTAAGTCAAGACGGATCCGTTTTGACTTAGACTTTTTTTTGAATGAATAACGTAAACAGATCCGTTATTAACGGATACAAGCGTTTGCATTATTGGTGCAGATCCGTCTGTGCAGATACAAGACGGATCCGCACCAAACGTGAGTGTGAAAGTAGCCTAAAGGAAATCTGTCACAAGGATAATTGCTATTGAAGTAAAGCCATGGCCAAATAGCACTTAGTACCTTATTTCCAGATGTGCCTTTGTTCCAGCAATAGATGCTTTTATCCTCTAAAAATCCAGTTTATTTGGTATGCAAATGAGCCAGTAAGGTGCCCAGAGGGGCGTCACTCTTGCAGGAAGGAGCCCAGACACGCTCCTGACACAATGTGTCCACCCTCAAAAGACTTAAAACCCCAATCCCAAGCTGCAGGGGTGGGAGGGAGGGTGACTTTCTCCCTGCAGCTTACACTTAGACAGCACAGTGCTGCTCTCTTAGAGTGAGCTGTTCAAAAGGAGACCCCCAATCCGGTTAGGCCACGCCCCCTCCCACTCCTCAGCTGACTGAGATTGAAAAAATGAAGTTAAAAAATCAACTTCTAGGTCCCGCTAAGCCACGCCCTGATCTGGTTAGGGTCACGCCCATCCACTCCTCAGCCAACAGGGATTGAAAAAATTAAGGTAAAAATCAACTTCTGGCAGCTGCAGGGGTCGGAGGGAGGGTGACTTTCTCCCTGCAGCTCACACTCAGACAGCACAGTGCTGCTGTCTTAGAGTGAGCTGTTCAAAAGGAAACACCCCTGATCCAGTAAAGGCCATTGTTAAGGGGGCGGGCCCCTGTGAAGGTCACTGTCAAGGGGGTGGTGTGCTGTAAAAGTCACTGTTAAAGGGGAAGGCTGCTGTAAAGGTCAAAGTTAAGGGGGTGGGCTGCTGTAGAGGTCAAATTTTAAGGGACGGCGCACTGTGGAGGTCACTGTTTTGGGGGTGGGGTGCTGTAGATGTCACTGTTATAGTGGATACTGTCGATATCTTTTAACGACACACACAAACATTAAATGAAATAGATTAAATATACCCGAGCGAAGCCGGGTCCTTCAGCTAGTTCTAAATATTAGCAAATTCTCAAAGTGCCGATATTCACAATTAAAATTTCCTATTCAAATATTTGCGCTCAACACTAAATATGATGAGAAATGATCTATCCTTTTATTACATGTCTATTTAGTGTCTTAAAGGAGTATTCATATTTCAGCCATTCATGGGTGGCCAAGGTTTTTGAAATTGCCAAGCAGACTGTGCCTCACTATTTTCGTCAGTACCACAGAAGTGAATGGGGTTTACAGAAACAGCATAACACAGCATCAGCCAATCATAAGGTACTATAGATGTGATGTAAGTGGACGTATCATAGGCACTGTATAAGATCCCAGCCAGGATCTGACATGTTTTTCTAGGCTTGTAAATTGTTATGATAGCATGTAAGATAGAGGAAAGCGATCTTAAAACACAGAATATAGCTAGTTTGATGTTATTTCACAGTGAAGAAAACACAGTAGCTAGTTACCTTATATTTATAATTATATAATTCATAGAGAGGTTTTAGAGACAAATTATTGTGTTATATTCAGACTGCTTCAGGAATTCTGATTTCGTCAGCCATTTGTTCTGGTGTGCAGTATGTAAAGCTATACTACTCAATTTATTAATATAGGAATCAGCCCAATCTTAATCACATAATTTACAATCACAGACTGATCAAACTGCCTCAATAATTTTTTAAAAGGGATTTCGACATCAGTTTTATGGTGTCTTAACTAAGGGCAACATTAACTAGTGACAGATCCCCTTTGTTTAATTGACCCAGCCATTTTGCTAACATTTTGCACTAAACATATATTCTATGTCACTGTTACTGTATATTAATTTAATAGATTCAATTGACCAGAGACCATTGTGTCTGACTTATTTTTCTGCATCACAGTTGTATTCTAATGGATTCTGTCAAATTTACAGTTTTATTCTTAAAATATATATTTTTAATTCTCTTTAATAAATTCAGTTGATCAGTGACTATATAGTGCCTGCCATATTGTTACAGTTATATTGTACTGGACTCTGTCCAACAATGCAGTTTATTTTTGAGGATATACTTCAAGTTAGAATATACCAAGAACTGTGTACATGACTTCCCCCTGCTGCCTGGCAGCATCCGATCTCTTACAGGGGGCTGTGATCCGCACAATTAACCCCTCAGGTGCCGCACCTGAGGGGCTAATTGTGCGTATCATAGCCCCCTGTAAGAGATCAGGTGCTGCCAGGCAGCAGGGAGCAGACCCCCCTCCCTCCCCAGTTTTAAATTCATTGGTGGCCAGTGCGGCCCCCCTCCCTCCCTCCCCTGTATTAAATTCATTGGTGGCCAGTGCGGCCCCCCCGGCCCCCTCTCCCTCCCTCCCCTGTATTAAATTCATTGGTGGTCAGTGTGGCCTCTCCTCTCCCCCCCCCCCATCATTGGTGGCAGCGGAGAGTTCAGATCGGAGTCCCAGTTTAATCGCTACTGCAGTCCTGGCTGCCATGGTTACTTAGCAATTTTAGAAGCATTATACTTACCTGTGCTGTCTGTGGCCGGCCAGTCGCTCCTCCTACTGGTAAGTGACAGGTCTGTGCTATAAGCAATGCGCCGCACAGACCTTTTACTTACCAGTAGGAGGAGTGCCCGGACGGTCACAGACAGCGCATGTAAGTATAATGTTTCTAAAATTGCTAAGTAACCATAGCAGCCAGGCCTGCAGTAGCGTTCTGGTTGCCATGGTAACCGATCGGAGCCCCATCGATTAAACTGGGACTCCGATCGGAACTCTCCGCTGCCACCCATGATGGGGGGGAGGCCGCACTGGCCACCAATGAATTTAATACAGGGGAGGGAGGGGGGCCGCACTGGCCACCAATGAATTTAATACAGGGGAGGGAGGGAGACGGGCCGCACTGGCCACCAATGAATTTAAAACTGGGGAGGGAGGGGGGTCTGCCCCTGATGCCTGGCAGCACCTGATCTATTACAGGGGGCTATGATACACACAATTAACCTCTCAGGTGCGGCACCTGAGGGGTTAATTGTGCGGATCACAACCCCCTGTAAGAGATCGGGTGCTGCCAGACAGCAGGGGGCACTTATGTCCACAGTTCTTAGTATATTCTAACTTGAAGCATCCCCATCACCATAAGAACGCCTCTGTGTTAGAATATACTGTCGGATCCGAGTTTTCACGATGTAACTCAAATCCGATGGTATATTCTAACATAGAGGCGTTCCCATGGTGATGGGGACGCTTCAAGTTAAAATATACCATCGGATTGGAGAAAACTCTGATAGGGACTCCTGACTTTGCATTGAAAGTCAATGGGGGACGGATCCGTTTGCAATTGCACCATATTGTGTCAACGTCAAACGGATCCGTCCCTATTGACTTGCATTGTAAGTCAGGACGGTTCCGTTTGGCTCCGCACAGCCAGGCGGACACCAAAACAACTTTTTTTTTGGTGATCCTGGTGATCCTCCAAAAATCACGGAAGACACATGGAAGAAAAAACGGACACGGATCACAGAACAACGGAACCTCGTTTTGCGGACAGTGAAAAAATACTGTCGTGTGCATGAGGCCTAAGTATAATGCTAAAAATAAAATGGTAAAACACAAGTTAATATAAAACAAAACACCTGCGCCACATCATCTGCCAGTGAGAATCTGAGTGACTGTGGCAGCCACAGCACTGCAGCACTGTCAGCACTAGCCATCCAGCCTTACGCTGGGTTCACACCTAGGCATACTCTGTTGCGCTCTGTATGCGCAATTGTATCGGAAACAAGCAAACGCCATTTGTCACGCGTTCCCGGACATCTATGAGCGGGAACGCGTGACATTGCGCCCCAAAGAAGCTCCTGTACTTCTTGGGGCGTAGGGCGTTTTACAGTGCGTTTGTACGCGCTGTAAAGCGCTCAGGTGAGAACCATGCCCATAGGGAATCATTGGTTCTTGCCTGTTGAGTGTTTTACAGCGCGTAGGAACGCGCTGTAAAACGCTCAGGTGTGAACCCAGCCTTAGTAGCGGGCCATCGTTGTCTATCACCTGCAGTAGTCTACCATGTATTATTGCAGAGGAATCGGATGACATTGTGGACTAGACGACTTATGGTCCCTTTACTCAGGACAACAGAGCATGCTGCTCGCTGGTGGAGAAGAGAGCGCATTTACATGCAGCGATCTCCTGGGGTATATCTGTTGCAGATTGTGGCCCAAAGATTATTTGCACCGCAATCTGTGATTTTTCCCCGCTAACGCCAAAAAATGGGTGTGGGGGGGGGGGGGGACACGCCAGCAGGCCAGCCTCATTTACCATTTTCATTACCTGTTTTAGATGTAGAAAATGTTCAAAATTTATGCCAGCAAGAAAAACGCTAAATCGTTGATCTACTGTAAATAAATGACCCCCTTAGTTTTTTATTCTGTTTCCTTGCATATCAAGAGTGACCACTTCCTCTCTGTGCATTATAGTATTGCTGGTGGCCTTTTCTTCAACAAGTAAAAGTAAAATTGTATTTTTTCTTTTTTGTGATGTAGTCAGTACAGAAAGTTAGTTGTCAATGTTACTTTTTTTCTTCTGTTCCCTTGCATTTCAAGAGTGACCACTTCCTTTCTGTACCTTTATAGAACTGCTGCTGGTCGCTTCAACTTCTACTAAAGCAGAAAGAGGATGTAGTCAGTATTGACACAATGTTTCTCTGCTTTCAGGTCTTAAAAATGTGCAAAGTACAAGGGATTAACAACAGTATGTCATTAACACAGGGACTTACAGGGCTGCACAGGAGCTGTAAATGCAAAAAGGAAAGAGATTTTTAATCAAATGTATCTGCAAATGTGTTTCTATATTAGATCTATTGGAGTAATAAAGGGTTGGTTGCAAGGGTGTATATAGCCTTTAGGTTTGTTAACAAGAACATGGATTTCTCCAAGATAGATGGGACAAAGTCACAAATATTTCTGCAACAAATCTGGTTTCCCAAATCTGAGGGGTTTCACCATCTCAGACAATTGGGGCATATCACTAGGATAGGCCCCCATTGTCTGATAGATGAGGGTCATACCTCTGGGACCCGCACCTACAATTAGAACAGAGCGGGGAAATGAACGGAGGGCGTACTGTGCATGCGCAGCCGCCCTCCATTCATTTCTATGATGTCGCCAAAAATAGCCAAGAGCTGTATGTGATGGGAATACCCCTTTAAATTGACAGTCGCATATTTTTCAAGTTGCCTCTTCCTCCAAAATTTGCAGGTTGAGCTGCAGGAGTTATTCTAGGTGTCATATGGTTGCCTTAGCGGTTTGACCACTCTGCCAAATGATGGCAGGAGATGCAACTACTAGTATGTTCATTAATTAATTAATAGAAAATAAACATATTATCTTTCAAAGTTTATTAAGATCACTGACTACTAGTGTGTCTGACGTATTGGTGTGCATCACAGTTACAGGCAACACAAAGCAACACAAAAATCCCTAATGTGCGCCACAGGCCAGAATATTGGACCACTTTTTATACCATCTTGGCACTGGTATAGTTTTTGTCTGAAACATGCGGCAAAAAATGTCTAAAAATTAGTCTAGACAAAAATTGGGCTCAAAAGACGGTTTAAAAAAAGCTTGTTTCTAGCATGTCATAAATGAAAAACTATTTTGCCACATACACTTTATATATTTGGCGCAGCAAGAGTGCGCCACACATTCTTGCGCAATTCTGTCCTCAAGATGACAATACGGTTGAATACAGTGGTGAAGCAGCTTCCTGCTCCACCATTCACTCTGCAACAAGTGGTTTGTTGCAGGCAGGTGCAAAGAAAGTGTTGCGCCAAACTCTAGTACAGACCGGAGCAGATCTGCATTTAGAGATCAATTCCATTTGTCGTGGTTGTATCTCTTAGGCCTCATGCACATGGCCGTTGTGTGGCCGTTCCCCAATGCACAGGCAACATCCGTGCAGCGTGCCGGACCCATTCAACTTAAATGGGTCTGTGGTCTGTCCGCACCGCAAAACAATATAACATGTCATATTTATTTGCGGTGCGGAACAACAGAAAGAAACACCACGGAAGCACTTCCGGTGTTCCGTTCCGCATCTCCGGATGCTATATATTCGTAATAACGAATATTCATAATTTTTTTGTTAATTTTTTAACACAGTACATATCAGGTGATAATCCCTCCCTTCTTCTAGCTTGTAGGCCAATGAGAAGGCTTTGTCACAGCTTAGCAACATCCCTAGAAACCAATAAAAAAGTTGCCTACCCCACGCCGATATTTCGCGCGCATTACGGGAATAAGACCTTGTCAATTTTCGCAATCAAGAAAATAATCTCGAATTCGCGAATTCACGAATATAAAGCAAATATTCTACAAAATATTCACAAAATATTGTGAATTCGTAACATGGGCTAGGTGAGTAACATGGGCTAGGTGAGTAACATGGGCTAGGTGAGTATGCCCTGTGTGGGTGCACACAAGGAGCATTATACTGTTTGAGGACCATATGTAGAGGGCATTAGGGCATTATACAGTATAATGTCAGTATAATGTCACCTTACCAGGCACAGTGACATTGACATATCTCCACAACTGTGTTAGAAATCTGAAGGATGATTGATGAAATGTATAACAGTCCTTGTATGAAACTACAAGTTCCAGCATGTCTTTCCATTCATACACGGAGCTGTGCATCAGCTAGAGAGCATCTCATAGCTCGGGCTTGTCATTGGCCGTCTATGGTTTAATGCTATAAACAGATTTTCTCTTGTTCATTTAGTTCCTTTATGCAAAGTGTCTGCCTGAGTGAAGAAGATTTCTCAATGTTTATCACCAGAAATTTCAGAAGCCTAGAATCATACCTGCGATTGTCTACCAAGCACCGGGCGCTGTCTGTAAAAAGAAAGCATTCCAAGCCTGGGGATTACAGGAGCAACAATTAAAATAAATCCTTAAAGCTGACCTCTCTTCCAAACCTCATTTTTTCTTGTGCAGGAAACTATTCTATACTTACGTACCAATTTTAACATAAGCCGTAAGCCCAACATAAGCAAACAAAGGCTAAAGGAGATGTCATCTTCGCCTAATAGTAGTGACAAATGTAAACATGAGTTCTTTGTGTCCCAGGAGATAGTTAATTTGGAAATGGAACCATAATTCACAGGACCTGGAAGTTTAAAAGTGAAATGTGATGATTTGTTTTTACGGATGCATCTCCCCACCAGTACTTTCACATAACACTGTGATCTGTCAGACATCAAAGCTGCTTTATACCCTTTATATCTTGGAAATACTAGCTCAAATCTAACTTGGCCTTTTCAACAAAGCATACCCATCAGCGCAGGTAAAGTAGTTAAAGGGGTTTTCGGAGGAAAAAAAAAAAAACTTTTTGCTATACTCACTTTGATGATTTTTTAGGCCTCTTTCACATGGGTGTCCAGGATTTGCTCCGGATGCGTCGCGTGTGCATTGTGGGAAACCCGTGTGAGTGCTCACACAATTTTATCGTGGGGGTGCAATGCATTTTGCACGCGCGTGATAAAAAACTGAATATGGTACCCAGACCCAAACCCGGACTTCTTCACTGAAGTTTGGGTTAGGTGTTCTGTAGATTTTCCCTTTATAACATGGTTATAAGGGAAAATAATAGCATTCCTAATACAGAATGCTTACTAAAATGTCGATTGAGGGGTAAGGGTCCATTCACACGTCTGTATGTGTTTTGCAGATCCGCAAATTGCCGATCCGCAAAACACGGACACCGGCAATGTGCGTTCCACATTTTGCGGACCGCACATCCCCGACACTTTCATAGAAAATGAATAGGACATGTTCTATTTTTTGGCGGAATGGAAGTGTGGATCCGGTAGCGGAACGGATGCGGACCCATTTTGCGGACGTGTGAATGAACCCTTAAAAAATAAAAAAAATTAACTCGGCATCGTCTTCCTTCTTCTTCTTTTAGGACCTGCAAAAGGACCTTTGATGACGTAATCCACGAGGTGAGCGCGCTGACGTCACCACGCTCACCACGTGGTGAGCGCGATTACGTAATCAAAGGTCCCTTTGCAGGTCCTGAAAGAAGAAGAAAGAAGACGATGCCGGCTGCGTGATCAAGTGGATACGGTGAGTTAATTATTATTTTTTCTTAACCCCTCAATCGACATTTTAGTGAGCATTCTATATAAAGAATGCTATTATTTTCCCTTATAACCTCGTTGCATAATACAGTGAATTTAGGGTTGCTCCCTATCATAGGGAGTAGAATAAATTCATCTTTTAGCCTTAAAGTGCCTACGGTGCTTCACTATTTTGCTCCCTGATTCCTGACATTATAGGTTAATCGGACGTGAATAAACCATGGAGCGGAACTGCATCAGGACAGTAGTAGCAATGTTTGGCAGCATAAGGAAGGAGAATTGGAGGAAGGATCTGGCATCCAACTTATCCTCCCTGTTTGTGGATTCCAGGAGAGCAGCGCAGCTCCTTAACTTTGTTTTATTTATCGTGGTAACATGGGCTAGGTGAGTATGCCCTGTGTGGGGGCACACAAGGGGCATTATACAGTTTGAGGGCCATATGTAGACGGAATCATACAGTATATTGCCACCTACATGTCCCCCTCACACAGTATGATTTGTACTGTATTAGAGGAACAAGTAGAGGGCATTATACTTTTTGAGAGTCACATGTAGGAGGCATTATACTGTATTATGGGCACACTTATGGGGCATTATATTGTATGAGAAGGACAACAAGAACCAATATACTATGTGAGGGGCAATGCAGGGACATCATACTGTAAGTGGTAATTATACCGTGTTGTAGGTGTAGTACCCCAGATTTGGGTGTACTACAATTATATAGTTATTGTTTTATTTGTATTTGACCATATCTTCCAGATAAGGAATGGTTGGCTATGGTTATCAAGGAACAGGGCTAATCAACCCGTTCCTCCCCTCTTGATAGGAGTGGGTTAAGGCCTCATGCACAAGACTGTTCCGTTTTTTTTGTGGTCCGCAAACCACAAACGGTCTGCAAAAAACGGAAGCTGCCCGTGTGCCTTCCGCAATTTGCGGAACGGAACGGGCGGCCCATTGTTGAAAGGCCTATTCTTGTCTGTAAAACGGACAAGAATAGGACATGTTATATATTTTTTGCGGGGCTACGGAACGGAGCAACGGATGCGGACAGCACACAGAGTGCTGTCTGCATCATTTGCAGCCCCATTGAAGTGAATGGGTCCGCATCCGAGCCGCAAAAACTTCGGCTCGGATGCGGACCAAAACAACGGTCGTGTGCATGAGGCCAAAGATGGAGTGTGGAGAGGAATAACACTACAGAGCTCCTGCCCCAACGAAAGATTCTCCAGAGAGAGATACTGCAAGTAAATCCTTGAGAACACAGCAGAGTGAATAACTGCCCCCCGTTGCACCCCTAGAATAGAAATTTCAAAACAGTGACTCCATCTAAGAAAATACACCCCTCAAGGTATTCAAAACTGGGTTTACAAACTTTGTTAACCTTTTAGGTGTTCCACAAGAGTTAATGGCAGATGGAGAAACAATTTAGGAATTTCTATTTTTGGAAAATTTTCCATTTTAACCCATTTTTCCAGTAATAAAGTAAGGGTTAACTGCCAAACAAAACTCAATATAGGTTGTCCTGATTCTGTAGTTTACAAAAACACCCCATATGTGGTCCTAAACTACTGTTTGGCCAAACGGGAGAACATAGAAGGAGGGGAACACCATATGGGTTTTGGATGGCAGATTTTGCAGGACTGGTTTTGTTTATACCATGTCCCATTTCAAGCCCCCGTTGCACCCCTAGAATAGAAATTCCAAAAAAGTGACTCGATCTAAGAAAGTACACCCCTCAAGGTATTCAAAACTGGGTTTACAAACTTTGTTAACCCTTTAGGTGTTCCACAAGAGTTAATGGCAGATTGAGAAACAATTTTGGAATTTCAATTTTTTTTTTAAATTTTCCATTTTAACCCTTACTTTATTACCGGAGAAAATGGGTTAACAGCCAAACAAAACTCAATATGGGTTGCCCTGATTCTGTAGTTTGCAGAAACACCCCATATGTGGTCGTAAACTACTATTTGGCTAAACGGCAGGACATAGAAGAAGGGAAACGCCATATGGTTTTTGGAAGGCAGATTTTGCTGGACTGGTTTATTTACACCATGTACCCTTTCAAGCCCCCTGATGCACCCCTAGAGTAGAAACTCCATAAAAGTGACCCCATCTAGGAAACTACGGATAAGGTGGTTGTTGTTTTGGGACTATTTTAGGGTAAATATGATTTTTGGTTGCTCGATATTACACTTTTTTAAGGCAAGGTAACAAAAAATTAAAATTCTAAAATTGTTTCTACATTCGCTATTTAGTTTTGTGGAACACCTAAAGGGTTAACAAAGTTTGTAAAGTAACTTTTGAATACCTTAAAGGGGTGTAGTTTCTTAGATGGGGTAACTTTTTGGGAGTTTCTAGTCTAGGCTACATCAGGGGGGGCTTCTAATGGGACATGGTGTAAATAAACCAGTCCATCAAAATCTGCCTTCCAGAAACCATATGGCGTTCCCTTCGTTCTATGCTCTGCCGTGTGGCTATATAACCATTTACGACCACATATGGGGTGTTTCTGCAAACTACAGAATCAGGGCAATAAATATTTAGTTTTGTTTGGCTGTTAACCCTTGCTTTATTACCGGAAAAAAAGGATTCAAATGGAAATTTTGCCCAAAAATTGGTGTTTTGGCACCGTTTTTATTTTATATTTTTAACACTGTTTATCCGAGGGGTTTGGTCAAATGTTATTTTTATAGGGCAGATTCTTACGGACGCGCGCGATACCTAATATATCTACATTTTAAAATGTATTTAGATTTTACACTATATTATCATTTTAGGAACCCCAAAAAATTATTTTAGTATCTCCATAGCCTGGGAGCTACAGTTTTGTTTTTTTTGTTGGGCGACTATCTAATGTAGGGGCTAATTTTTTGCGGGATGAGATGGCGGTTATATTGGCACGGGGTGCATATGACATTTTGATCGCTCGTTATTACACTTTTTGTCATGTTAGGTGACAAAAAATGGCTTTTTTTTAACTTTTTTTTTTTTAACGCTGTTCATCCGGGGGGGTTGGGTTAAATGTTATTTTTATAGAGAAGATTTTTATGGACACTAAGCAGGCATCCTCAAACTATGGCCCTCCAGATGTTGTAAAACTACAATTCCCACCATGCCCTGCTGATGGCTGTAGGTTGTCTGGGCATGCTGGGAGTTATAGTCTTACAACATCTGGAGGGCCGCAGTTTGAGGATGCCTACACTAAAACTAATATTTTTGGGGGGAATTTTTTTTTTACGTGTCTCCAAAGTCTGAGAGCCATAGTTTTTTATGTTCTCTAGGGGACTGTTGGGGATTATAAAAATGTAGTACTCCATGAAAGTGTGATACTCCCTGAAGCAATCGATAACGCAGAGGCCCGGATGATCAGGGGAAGTGTCACATTGAGTGGTGGTGTATTACGTATCCCCCTCTTGTGACACACTCTGCATCTTTTTTATGTTCGTCCCTTCTTTCCAGTATGGTGGACCACACCTGGAAAATGTTGGCCAGGGTCGATCCGGGCGCCTCCAATTCCCGAGGTAATCCGGCCTGCTCTTTCCCGGTCTGAAAAAAATCAGTCCCTGTGTTGCCAGCGCTTCGGGATAGTACAAAAGCGTTGTACAAGGCAACCTGTACCAAGTAGACCGCAACTTTTTTGTACCATGCCCGGGTTTTGCGCATGGCGTTATATGGCTTGAGGACTTGATCAGAGAGATCAACTCCTCCCATATACCGATTGTAGTCGACGATACAATCGGGCTTGAGGACCGTTGCCACGGTACCTCACACAGGGACAGGGGTGATGCCATTACCGTCGATTGTGGACAGTACAAGGACATCCCTCTTGTCCTTATACCTGACCAGCAACAGGTTTCCACTGGTAAGGGCACGGGTCTCACCCCTGGGGATAGGTACCTGAAGGGGGTAGGCAGGGAGGCCACACTGATTTTTCCGCACGGTCCCACAAGCGAACGTGGATCTGGCTGCAAGGGACCTGAACAAGGGAATGCTAGTATAAAAGTTATCCATGTACAAGTGGTAACCCTTATCTAGCAGTGGGTACATAAGGTCCCACACGAGTTTCCCGCTAACACCCAGAGTGGGGGGACATTCTGGGTGTTGAATACGGGAATCTCGCCCCTCGTACACACAAAATTTGTAAGTGTACCCTGAGGTACTCTCACAAATTTTGTTGGTGGGGGGGGTCTAGGGTCTCAAACCTAAAAAACAATAAATTTAGATAAAGTGTTTTGTTTTTTCCTAACTAACTTTTCCCTTCTATCCCTGCCTAACGGTGCCTCTCCCTCACTGACCCTAACCTACCTGGAGGGTGATGGGTGCAGGAGGGTGATGGGTGCCGATGGGGGGGATCACAGGAGCCTGGTGAGGACGGTGCTGGACGGTGCAGGTGCTGAAACATGAAGAGGAGGGGAGAGAGGAGCGCTGGGAGTTTGAATCTCCCGCCTCTCTCTAGCACCAATCAGCACCCTGGACAGCGGCCATCAGCAGCACGGCCAGCACCGCCTCTCCCAAATGCTGGGACTGTGATTGGTGGTGTGTAATCACACCACCGATCACAGTCCTTTTCCGGTTCATCGGGTCACCGGAGACCCGAATGGACCGAAAACGCAGCAAACCGCAGGTCTGAATTGACCTGCGGTTTGCTGCGATCGCCGATACGGGGGGGTCACATGACCCCACCCCCCACCCCCCGGCGTTGTGCCAGGATGCCCGCCGAATTATTTCAGCGGGCATCCTGTTCCGATTAACCCCCGCCGCGCCGCATTAGCGTTTTAAACCTATGACGTACCGGTACGTCATGTGTCCTTAAGGACTCTGGAAACATGCCGTACCGGTACGTCATGTGTCCCTAAGGGGTTAGGGGGGCGCTGATTACCCGATGAACAAGAGAAAATATTGGGTAATAGATCATTGGTAGGGTCACCTAATTTATCATTTGCAGGCAGCAGATTGTGCTCTCTAAACAGACTTGATCATCATACCCAGCAATACTTCTGTTTTGTGTAATTGGCCTGTCAGTAATATATACAACATGACATGCAGGCTATTAGGCTCTACCTAATAGGCCTGTGTCCACATCTATCCTGGGGACCTATGGCATTCTGTAAACCCATTGGCACCCCACGATCCTGTCACGGGGGTGACATAGGAATCCCTCTCCTTTTGTGCAACCATGGCAGCCCCAGGCGGCACTGCATACAGGCTTATGGTTCAATAACAACACACCAAATCATAACCCCACACCAAAAATACAACACATGTAACGGAGGGAAGACATCGCTGGAGACCTCGATGTCCCTCTAGGAGGCCCTCACTCTGGGAGATGGAAACATGAAGACCAGGAGCATAACTCCAACACACACCATGGCTGGAGTACCACTGACTCCTGGCCTCTAGCCACAGATAAGATGAAGCACCTAGTGACCACGCCCAACAAGGTGGTTAACCCCTCCAGCACCGAACAGAGGAGGAAACAACTGAAGGGGGAAGTGTACACACCAGCAGAAAAAGCAACACGTTGCCTCAGGCAACAACATGCAAGGCAACCATGTCACAGCACACACCACAAACGCCATGACACTGCCCCTGCATGCTGAAACAGCAACACGTTGCCACAGACAACAGCAAGTGTGGCATAAGTGGCACAGCGCACACCAAAGGCCGTGACAGGTATTCATTAATAAAGTTTTGCTAAAGGGGTATTCCCATCTTGGACAAAGGGGGCATATCGCTAGGCTATACTCCAAATGTCTGATAGATGCGGGTCCCTCCTCTGGGACCCACACCTATACTTAGAACAGAGCCCGGTAATTGCCAGAGGGTTCAGTGCCAATGTGTAGCCGCCCTCCATTCATTCCTATGGGAGGGCTAAAAATAGCCAAGCGCTGGCTTGGCTATTTCTGTAAGCCCCATAGAAGTGAATAGAGCGGTGGCCACACTTGCGCGCCACTCGGCTATTTTTGGGCGCTCCCATCGGAATGAATGGAGGGAGGCCGCACATACGCAGTAAGTCCTCCAGCACTTTGCGGGTTCCCTTCTAAGTATAAATGTGGGTCCCAGATATTGGGATCAGATATTGGGGGCATATCCTAATGATCTCACCCCAATTTCCTTGTTAAGAATAACCCTTTAAGTCCTTCTTGTTCATCAATGCCCCTTCTGATGCACCCCATGATCTGATTTGCTTTGGCAGCAGCTAGAGTTGAGCGAACACCTGGATGTTCGGGTTCGAGAAGTTCGGCCGAACATCCCGGAAATGTTCGGGTTCGGGATCCGAACCCGATCCGAACTTCGTCCCGAACCCGAACCCCATTGAAGTCAATGGGGACCCGAACTTTTCGGCACTAAAAAGGCTGTAAAACAGCCCAGGAAAGAGCTAGAGGGCTGCAAAAGGCAGCAACATGTAGGTAAATCCCCTGCAAACAAATGTGGATAGGGAAATGAATTAAAATAAAAATTAAATAAATAAAAATTAACCAAAATCAATTGGAGAGAGGTTCCATAGCAGAGAATCTGGCTTCCCGTCACCCACCACTGGAACAATTCTAGTAAGAAGCAGGGCGGCAATACCAGAGGGTTAGACGGATCGTTAGTGATAGGGATATGTGTCAAACAAGATTAGACGATATGACCAATAAATTTAGAGAGCGAGGCTACCCCCCTGATCTATTGAAAATACAGCGTAATAAAGCTGAGATTACACCACCAGATAGAACTAAGAAAGAAACAAGGATCCCCTTAGTGATTAAATACCATCCCTGGTCCCAGCGCCTTAGGACTATTGTTAATCAACATTGGCACATATTATCTAAGTCCTATCCACGGATAGGAGAGTTCCAGAGGCCACCCATGATATGCTATAAACGGGCAGAAAATATTAGGGATAAAATAGTCCGGGCGGATGTGGGAAGTAATAAAATAGAAAGAGGACAGAGTACTTTATCTACACCTAGACGGGGCACTTTTCCTTGTTTAAACTGTGTCAATTGTTCCAGCGTTATAAAGGGTTCATGTTTCTCCCACCCTCACTCAGGTGAAAATATTCCAATAAGGGGCACGTTCACTTGTGATAGTAGATTTGTGGTTTACATTCTTAAATGTCCATGTGGATTACTATATGTGGGGGAAACCTCAATGAGAATGAAGGACAGACTAAGTAAACACAAATCTACTATCCGTAAACAGAATTTATTACTCCCAATACCCCTTCATTTTTATGATAAAAAACACAACATCTCGCAGTTGAGGTATCAGATTATTGAAGGTGTATCATTACCCCGTCGAGGGGGTGACAGAAATAAATTGTTATTGAAAAGGGAGGCTTACTGGATCCATCGTCTTCAGACAATGGAGCCCAGGGGCCTCAATCGTGAGTACAATGTGTCCTGCTTCCTATAAGGCATTCGGCCTTATGCAATCTGATAAATATATTTCTTTTTTTCTTCAGCGTGATTAATCACTGCAAGAATGGACTATGTGACTGAAAATCTTCGCCAGTATAGAGTGGATATGTTTTTTGCGAATTTTCAATTGCGAATTTTCAGTTGCGAATTTTCAATTGCGAATTTTTCAATGCGAATTTTTCATTGCGATTATTTGATATGCGAATTTTATTTAATGAGGGAGGCGGAGCTTCTTTGATGATGTCAGTTCCTTTGTGTTTCATTTATGTATAAATAGCTGGAGTGTAAGATGTTTTATGCAGTCTGATGAAAGCACATCTGTGCTGAAACGCGTCACTATGCCATTTTGAATATGTGACTGAATAAATCTACATTGTGATCTACATCAGCGAAGTGCCGGTCCTTTCCTTTGAAACCACCACTGGAACAGTCCATTCTCAGATATTTAGGCCCCGGCACCCAGGCAGAGGAGAGAGGTCCCGTAACAGAGAATCTGTCTTCATGTCAGCAGAGAATTAGTCTGCATGTCATAGCAGAGAATGAGGCTTCACGTCAGCCACCACTGCAACAGTCCATTGGCATATATTTAGGCCCAGCACCCAGGCAGAGGAGGGAGGTCCCGTAACAGAGAATCTGTCTTCATGTCAGCAGAGAATTAGTCTGCATGTCATAGCAGAGAATGAGGCTTCACGTCAGCCACCACTGCAACAGTCCATTGGCATATATTTAGGCCCAGCACACACACAGGCAGAGGAGAGAGGTCCCGTAACAGAGAATCTGGCTTCATGTCAGCAGAGAATCAGTCTGCATGTCATAGCAGAGAATGAGGCTTCACGTCAGCCACCACTGCAACAGTCCATTGGCATATATTTAGGCCCAGCACACACACAGGCAGAGGAGAGAGGTCCCGTAACAGAGGATCTGGCTTCATGTCAGCAGAGAATCAGTCTGCATGTCATAGCAGAGAATCAGGCTTCACGTCAGCCACCACTGCAACAGTCCATTGTCATAAATTTAGGCCCAGCACCCAGGCAGAGGAGAGAGGTCCCGTAACAGACAATCTGGCTTCATGTCAGCAGAGAATTAGTCTGCATGTCATAGCAGAGAATGAGGCTTCACGTCAGCCACCACTGCAACAGTCCATTGGCATATATTTAGGCCTAGCACACAGGCAGAGGAGAGAGGTCCCGTAACAGACAATCTGGCTTCATGTCAGCAGAGAATCAGTCTGCATGTCATAGCAGAGAATGAGGCTTCACGTCAGCCACCACTGCAACAGTCCATTGGCATATATTTAGGCCCAGCACACACACAGGCAGAGGAGAGAGGTCCCGTAACAGAGAATCTGGCTTCATGTCAGCAGAGAATCAGTCTGCATGTCATAGCAGAGAATGAGGCTTCACGTCAGCCACCACTGCAACAGTCCATTGGCATATATTTAGGCCCAGCACACACACAGGCAGAGGAGAGAGGTCCCGTAACAGACAATCTGGCTTCATGTCAGCAGAGAATCAGTCTGCATGTCATAGCAGAGAATGAGGCTTCACGTCACCCACCACTGCAACAGTCCATTGGCATATATTTAGGCCTAGCACACAGGCAGAGCAGAGAGGTCCCGTAACAGACAATCTGGCTTCATGACAGCAGAGAATCAGTCTGCATGTCATAGCAGAGAATGAGGCTTCACGTCACCCACCACTGCAACAGTCCATTGGCATATATTTAGGCCTAGCACACAGGCAGAGCAGAGAGGTCCCGTAACAGACGATCTGGCTTCATGTCAGCAGAGAATCAGTCTGCATGTCATAGCAGAGAATGAGGCTTCACGTCAGCCACCACTGCAACAGTCCATTGGCATATATTTAGGCCCAGCACACACACAGGCAGAGGAGAGAGGTCCCGTAACAGAGGATCTGGCTTCATGTCAGCAGAGAATCAGTCTGCATGTCATAGCAGAGAATCAGGCTTCACGTCAGCCACCACTGCAACAGTCCATTGTCATAAATTTAGGCCCAGCACCCAGGCAGAGGAGAGAGGTCCCGTAACAGACAATCTGGCTTCATGTCAGCAGAGAATTAGTCTGCATGTCATAGCAGAGAATGAGGCTTCACGTCAGCCACCACTGCAACAGTCCATTGGCATATATTTAGGCCTAGCACACAGGCAGAGGAGAGAGGTCCCGTAACAGACAATCTGGCTTCATGTCAGCAGAGAATCAGTCTGCATGTCATAGCAGAGAATGAGGCTTCACGTCAGCCACCACTGCAACAGTCCATTGGCATATATTTAGGCCTAGCACACAGGCAGAGCAGAGAGGTCCCGTAACAGACAATCTGGCTTCATGACAGCAGAGAATCAGTCTGCATGTCATAGCAGAGAATGAGGCTTCACGTCACCCACCACTGCAACAGTCCATTGGCATATATTTAGGCCTAGCACACAGGCAGAGGAGAGGTTCATTCAACTTTGGGTAGCCTCGCAATATAATGGTAAAATGAAAATAAAAATAGGATTGAATGAGGAAGTGCCCTGGAGTCCAATAATATATGGTTATGGGGAGGTAGTTAATGTCTAATCTGGACAAGGGACGGACAGGTCCTGTGGGATCCATGCCTGGTTCATTTTTATGAACGTCAGCTTGTCCACATTGGCTGTAGACAGGCGGCTGCGTTTGTCTGTAATGACGCCCCCTGCCGTGCTGAATACACGTTCAGACAAAACGCTGGCTGCCGGGCAGGCCAGCACCTCCAAGGCATAAAAGGCTAGCTCTGGCCACGTGGACAATTTAGAGACCCAGAAGTTGAATGGGGCCGAACCATCAGTCAGTACGTGGAGGGGTGTGCACACGTACTGTTCCACCATGTTAGTGAAATGTTGCCTCCTGCTAACACGTTGCGTATCAGGTGGTGGTGCAGTTAGCTGTGGCGTGTTGACAAAAGTTTTCCAATATCTCTGCCATGCTAACCCTGCCCTCAGAGGAGCTGGCCGTGACACAGCTGCCTTGGCGACCTCTTGCTCCTCCTCTGCCTTGGCCTTGGGCTTCCACTTGTTCCCCTGTGACATTTGGGAATGCTCTCAGTAGCGCGTCTACCAACGTGCGCTTGTACTCGCGCATCTTCCTATCACGCTCCAGTGCAGGAAGTAAGGTGGGCACATTGTCTTTGTAGCGTGGATCCAGCAGGGTGGCAACCCAGTAGTCCGCACAGGTTAAAATGTGGGCAACTCTGCTGTCGTTGCGCAGGCACTGCAGCATGTAGTCGCTCATGTGTGCCAGGCTGCCCAGGGGTAAGGACAAGCTGTCCTCTGTGGGAGGCGTATCGTCATCGTCCTGCCTTTCCCCCCAGCCACGCACCAGTGATGGACCCGAGCTGCGTTGGGTGCCACCCCGCTGTGACCATGCTTCATCCTCATCCTCCTCCACCTCCTCCTCATCCTCGTCCTCCTCGTCCTCCAGTAGTGGGCCCTGGCTGGCCACATTTGTACCTGGCCTCTGCTGTTGCCAAAAACCTCCCTCTGAGTCACTTCGAAGAGACTGGCCTGAAAGTGCTAAAAATGACCCCTCTTCCTCCTCCTCCTCCTCCTCCTCCTGGGCCACCTCCTCTTCCATCATCGCCCTAAGTGTTTTCTCAAGGAGACATAGAAGTGGTATTGTAACGCTGATAACGGTGTCATCGCCACTGGCCATGTTGGTGGAGTACTCGAAACAGCGCAACAGGGCACACAGGTCTCGCATGGAGGCCCAGTCATTGGTGGTGAAGTGGTGCTGTTCTGTAGTGCGACTGACCCGTGCGTGCTGCAGCTGAAACTCCACTATGGCCTGCTGCTGCTCGCACAGTCTGTCCAGCATGTGCAAGGTGGAGTTCCACCTGGTGGGCACGTCGCATATGAGGCGGTGAGCGGGAAGGCCGAAGTTACGCTGTAGCGCAGACAGGCGAGCAGCAGCAGGATGTGAACGCCGGAAGCGCGAACAGACGGCCCGCACTTTATGCAGCAGCTCTGACATGTCGGGGTAGTTGTGAATGAACTTCTGCACCACCAAATTCAGCACATGCGCCAAGCAAGGGATGTGCGTCAAATTGGCTAGTCCCAGAGCTGCAACGAGATTTCGCCCATTATCACACACCACCAGGCCGGGCTTGAGGCTCACCGGCAGCAACCACTCGTCGGTCTGTTGTTCAATACCCCGCCACAACTCCTGTGCGGTGTGGGGCCTGTCCCCCAAACATATGAGTTTCAGAATGGCCTGCTGACGTTTACCCCGGGCTGTGCTGAAGTTGGTGGTGAAGGTGTGTGGCTGACTGGATGAGCAGGTGGAAGAAGAGGAGGAGGAAGCCGAGAAGGAGGAGGTGGCAACAGGAGGCAAAGAATGTTGCCCTGCGATCCTTGGCGGCGGAAGGACGTGCGCCAAACAGCTCTCCGCCTGGGGCCCAGCTGCCACTACATTTACCCAGTGTGCAGTTAGGGAGATATAGCGTCCCTGGCCGTGCTTACTGGTCCACGTATCTGTGGTTAGGTGGACCTTGCTACAGATGGCGTTGCGCAGTGCACACTTGATTTTATGGGATACTTGGTTGTGCAGGGAAGGCACGGCTCTCTTGGAGAAGTAGTGCCGGCTGGGAACAACATACTGTGGGACAGCAAGCGACATGAGCTGTTTGAAGCTGTCTGTGTCCACCAGCCTAAATGACAGCATTTCATAGGCCAGTAGTTTAGAAATGCTGGCATTCAGGGCCAGGGATCGAGGGTGGCTAGGTGGGAATTTACGCTTTCTATCAAATGTTTGTGAGATGGAGAGCTGAACGCTGGCGTGTGACATGGTTGAGACGCTTGGTGACGGAGGTGGTGGTGGTGGTGTTGGTGGTACATCCCCTGTTTGCTGGGCGGCAGGTGCCAACGTTCCTCCAGAGGCGGAGGAAGAGGCCGAGGCGGCAGCAGCAGAATAGGCCGAGGCGGCAGCAGCAGAAGAGGTAGCAGGGGGAGCCTGAGTGACTTCCTTGGTTTTAAGGTGTTTACTCCACTGCAGTTCATGCTTTGCATGCAGGTGCCTGGTCATGCAGGTTGTGCTCAGGTTCAGAACGTTAATGCCTCGCTTCAGGCTCTGATGGCACAGCGTGCAAACCACTCGGGTCTTGTCGTCAGCACATTGTTTGAAGAAGTGCCATGCCAGGGAACTCCTTGAAGCTGCCTTTGGGGTGCTCGGTCCCAGATGGCGGCGGTCAGTAGCAGGCGGAGTCTCTTGGCGGCGGGTGTTCTGCTTTTGCCCACTGCTCCCTCTTTTGCTACGCTGTTGGCTCGGTCTCACCACTGCCTCTTCCTCCGAACTGTGAAAGTCAGTGGCACGACCTTCATTCCATGTGGGGTCTAGGACCTCATCGTCCCCTGCATCGTCTTCCACCCAGTCTTGATCCCTGACCTCCTGTTCAGTCTGCACACTGCAGAAAGACGCAGCAGTTGGCACCTGTGTTTCGTCATCATCAGAGACATGCTGAGGTGGTATTCCCATGTCCTCATCATCAGGAAACATAAGTGGTTGTGCGTCAGTGCATTCTATGTCTTTCACCGCTGGGGAAGGGCTAGGTGGATGCCCTTGGGAAACCCTGCCAGCGGAGTCTTCAAACAGCATAAGAGACTGCTGCATAACTTGAGGCTGAGACAGTTTCCCTGGTATGCATGGGGGTGATGTGACAGACTGATGGGGTTGGTTTTCAGGCGCCATCTGTGCGCTTTCTGCAGAAGACTGGGTGGGAGATAATGTGAACGTGCTGGATCCACTGTCGGCCACCCAATTGACTAATGCCTGTACCTGCTCAGGCCTTACCATCCTTAGAACGGCATTGGGCCCCACCATATATCGCTGTAAATTCTGGCGGCTACTGGGACCTGAGGTAGTTGGTACACTAGGACGTGTGGATGTGGCAGAACGGCCACGTCCTCTCCCAGCACCAGAGGGTCCACTAACACCACCACGACCATGTCCACGTCCGCGTCCCTTACTAGATGTTTTTCTCATTGTTATGGTTCACCACAACAACAAATATATTATTTGGCCCAATGTATTGTATTCAAATTCAGCGGGATATAAATTTGAGGCCTAGTATTTAGGCGCTGGGTGACCGGTATGGATTTAGTGACAGAATTAGACTTGGAAATGCACAGAAGCGTGTGTGTGTGAAGTTATTCTGAATGACCCAATGTGCACCTTGAATATTATATACCCTTTTAGGGATAGATTTCAAATAGCTCTGATATAGCAGAAACCACTAAATTATGAAATTGCTAAATTGGGAATTGTATTTCAACCCAGAACAAGAAATGTGCTTGAACGGACACTAAATAACTCGCCCAGCTACAGCACTAACGAGAGATTTAGCAGGATATAAATTTGAGGCCTAGTATTTAGGCGCTGGGTGACAGGTATGGGTTTAGTGACAGAATTAGACTTGGAAATACACAGTAGCGGGTGTGTGTGAAGTTATTCTGAATGACCCAATGTGCACCTTGAATATTATATACCCTTTTAGGGATAGATTTCAAATAGCTCTGATATAGCAGAAACCACTAAATTATGAAATTGCTAAATTGGGAATTGTATTTCAACCCAGAACAAGAAATGTGCTTGAACGGACACTAAATAACTCGCCCAGCTACAGCACTAACGAGAGATTTAGCAGGATATAAATTTGAGGCCTAGTATTTAGGCGCTGGGTGACAGGTATGGGTTTAGTGACAGAATTAGACTTGGAAATACACAGTAGCGGGTGTGTGTGAAGTTATTCTGAATGACCCAATGTGCACCTTGAATATTATATACCCTTTTAGGGATAGATTTCAAATAGCTCTGATATAGCAGAAACCACTAAATTATGAAATTGCTAAATTGGGAATTGTATTTCAACCCAGAACAAGAAATGTGCTTGAACGGACACTAAATAACTCGCCCAGCTACAGCACTAACGAGAGATTTAGCAGGATATAAATTTGAGGCCTAGTATTTAGGCGCTGGGTGACAGGTATGGGTTTAGTGACAGAATTAGACTTGGAAATACACAGTAGCGGGTGTGTGTGAAGTTATTCTGAATGACCCAATGTGCACCTTGAATATTATATACCCTTTTAGGGATAGATTTCAAATAGCTCTGATATAGCAGAAACCACTAAATTATGAAATTGCTAAATTGGGAATTGTATTTCAACCCAGAACAAGAAATGTGCTTGAACGGACACTAAATAACTCGCCCAGCTACAGCACTAAGGACAGATTTAGCTGGATATAAATTTGAGGCCTAGTATTTAGGCGCTGGGTGACAGGTATGGGTTTAGTGACAGAATTAGACTTGGAAATACACAGTAGCGGGTGTGTGTGAAGTTATTCTGAATGTCCCTATGTGCACCTTCAATATGATCTACCCTTTTAGGGATAGATTTCAAATAGCTCTGATATAGCAGAAACCACTAAATTATGAAATTGCTAAATTGGGAATTGTATTTCAACCCAGAACAAGAAATGTGCTTGAACGGACACTAAATAACTCGCCCAGCTACAGCACTAACGAGAGATTTAGCAGGATATAAATTTGAGGCCTAGTATTTAGGCGCTGGGTGACAGGTATGGGTTTAGTGACAGAATTAGACTTGGAAATACACAGTAGCGGGTGTGTGTGAAGTTATTCTGAATGACCCAATGTGCACCTTGAATATTATATACCCTTTTAGGGATAGATTTCAAATAGCTCTGATATAGCAGAAACCACTAAATTATGAAATTGCTAAATTGGGAATTGTATTTCAACCCAGAACAAAAAATGTGCTTTGACGGACACTAAATAACTTTCCCAGCCACAACAGGACAGCGTTAACGAGAGATTTAGCAGGATATAAATTTGAGGCCTAGTATTTAGGCGCTGGGTGACAGGTATGGGTTTAGTGACAGAATTAGATTTGGAAATACACAGTAGCGGGTGTGTGTGAAGTTATTCTGAATGACCCAATGTGCACCTTGAATATTATATACCCTTTTAGGGATAGATTTCAAATAGCTCTGATATAGCAGAAACCACTAAATTATGAAATTGCTAAATTGGGAATTGTATTTCAACCCAGAACAAGAAATGTGCTTGAACGGACACTAAATAACTCGCCCAGCTACAGCACTAAGGACAGATTTAGCTGGATATAAATTTGAGGCCTAGTATTTAGGCGCTGGGTGACAGGTATGGGTTTAGTGACAGAATTAGACTTGGAAATACACAGTAGCGGGTGTGTGTGAAGTTATTCTGAATGTCCCTATGTGCACCTTCAATATGATCTACCCTTTTAGGGATAGATTTCAAATAGCTCTGATATAGCAGAAACCACTAAATTATGAAATTGCTAAATTGGGAATTGTATTTCAACCCAGAACAATAAATGTGCTTGAACGGACACTAAATAACTCGCCCAGCTACAGCACTAACGAGAGATTTAGCAGGATATAAATTTGAGGCCTAGTATTTAGGCGCTGGGTGACAGGTATGGGTTTAGTGACAGAATTAGACTTGGAAATACACAGTAGCGGGTGTGTGTGAAGTTATTCTGAATGACCCAATGTGCACCTTGAATATTATATACCCTTTTAAGGATAGATTTCAAATAGCTCTGATATAGCAGAAACCACTAAGTTATGAAATTGCTAAATTGGGAATTGTATTTCAACCCAGAACAAGAAATGTGCTTGAACGGACACTAAATAACTCGCCCAGCTACAGCACTAAGGACAGATTTAGCTGGATATAAATTTGAGGCCTAGTATTTAGGCGCTGGGTGACAGGTATGGGTTTAGTGACAGAATTAGACTTGGAAATGCACAGTAGCGGGTGTGTGAAGTTATTCTGAATGACCCTATGTGCACCTTGAATATTATATACCCTTTTAGGGATAGATTTCAAATAGATCTGATACAGCAGAAACCACTAAATTTTTAAATTGCTAAATTGGGAATTGTATTTCAACCCAGAACAAAAAATGTGCTTTGACGGACACTAAATAACTTTCCCAGCCACAACAGGACAGCGGTAACGAGAGATTTAGCGGGATATAAATTTGAGGCCTAGTATTTAGGCGCTGGGTGACCGGTATGGATTTAGTGACAGAATTAGACTGGGATATGGCCAAAAAATAACCACACTATTGCTGGTTAAATGCACTTGGTGATGGGCGCAGCTTGCCCCTGATGTAGTATATGGCCAAAAAATGAACAGACTATTGCTGGTTAAATGCACTTGGTGTCACAGCTTGACCAACCACACTACTGAGGGTTAAATGCACTTGGTGACGGGCGCAGCTTGCCCCTGATTTAGTATATGGCCAAAAAATGAACAGACTATTGCTGGTTAAATGCACTTGGTGTGATAGCTTGACCAACCACACTACTGAGGGTTAAATGCACTTGGTGTGACAGCTTCACCCTGATGTAGGCTTTAGCCAAAAAACAACCACACCATTGAGGGTTAAATGCACTTGGTCGCAGCTTGTGCTGGCGCACCACAAGACACAAAATGGCCGCCGATCACCCCAGAAAAATGTGACTGACAAACGGTCTGGGCAGCCTAAAAACAGTGAGCAATTGAGGATCAGCAGCTCAATGATCCACAGCTGCAGATCGATCAGTTAATCAAGTCCTTTGGAGGAGTTAATCTGCCTAATCTCGCCCTACTGTCGCAGCCGCAACCTCTCCCTACGCTAATCAGAGCAGAGTGACGGGCGGCGCTATGTGACTCCAGCTTAAATAGAGGCTGGGTCACATGGTGCTCTGGCCAATCACAGCCATGCCAATAGTAGGCATGGCTGTGATGGCCTCTTGGGGCAAGTAGTATGACGCTTGTTGATTGGCTGCTTAGCAGCCTTTCAAAAAGCGCCAAGAAAGCGTCACAAAAGCGCGAAGAAAGCGACGAACACCGAACCCGAACCCGGACTTTTACGAAAATGTCCGGGTTCGGGTCCGTGTCACGGACACCCCAAAATTCGGTACGAACCCGAACTATACAGTTCGAGTTCGCTCATCCCTAGCAGCAGCTGTCTGACATTGGTTGCTACAGCTAGTTTTCCATGTCAGTGTTACCCAGTGTTTTACTATTTAGTATGAACACGTACAATGAAAACTGTAAAATATTTTCCGCTTGTCTTTGATTTACTTTTGAAGTTGATTTCTTTACTGAGCCGAAGTAATTATAATTAAAGATTGAGAAACAATGCAAAGTGAATACATTAACACCATTCATTATGTTTTCAGGCAAATTATAGCATGTAAAATCGGAAATTAGGCGTCTGGTAAAAAAAAAAAAAAATGTAGTCGTCATCTCATATCAGTATCAGCCTCCAAGCCCAAAACAGAAAATTAAAATGTGATTAAATGGGAGAATAGACTACTTAAGTATGTGTATGCTTTTATATCTGTCTGTGTCATAATAATGATCACTCTTCCTCACTGCAGACACAGCGCAGCTCCTATCAGTTTGAACACAGTTATGGTTAATTTACACACTAGGTCCTCGGTATATTAACAGTAATTTTCAGAGACAGTAATTACACATCATTCAAAATATTCCATTGTTTTCCCAGACAGACATAAAAAATAACATGTATTTTGCTGGAGCTTGAGAGTATCACTTCATAATGCTGTTATGTAACACAATCTCTTTCGAAGACAATACTATGAAGAAGTCATATATTCAGGGTCTGCATGAATACTGTCCGCACGGCCTACATGGGTTTTATTACTAATGCTGATGAGATGAATCTATTACTTTGTCTTAATTTGTAGCAACCCAAACTGGTAGAAAGAATATTAAACAGGTTTGTCCTCTCAGGTAGAGGGATAGCTATGGGGGTTCCCGGGCTCTGATGCCTGAAGGAACCCCAAGGATTCTGCTATATACAATTACGCAAAGATTATAATTGGCACATGTTGTCTTGCATGTATGCCTTTAAGCTGGCTACACAACTAGATAAATGTTGGTATGATGAACAGATCGTCTAAGGCAGGCATCCTCAAACTGCAGCCCTCCAGCTGTTGTAAAACTACAATTCCCACAATGCCCTGCTGTAGGTTGATACCTGTAGGCTGTTTGGGCATGCTGGGAGTTGTAGTTTTGCAACAGCTGGAGGGCTGCAGTTTGAGGATGCCTGATCTAAGGGATCATACACATGACCAGGCTTGGTCCAGGAAACATAGCCCATGTGTCTGCTGCATCTCTTGTACTGATGGTGGCTCTTCTGACCTGAACCCACTGCATTATAAATCACTATGATGCTGTGAGCTCTGATCAGAGGACTGCTGTCGTCGCAGAAGATGTTGCTGGCACATACAGTAGGTCATGTTTAGTGGACTGCCCACATCTGCATGAGCCCCAATGCATCACAAGGATCAAACCTGTTCAACCTCAACCAAACCCAGCAGAGGTGTCTGACAACAGCTCATGGCTATAAACATAATAAACAAAACAAAATAAGGATATCTCTACATAAGTGTCAGATATTGATCTTCATTGAAATATATATATATATATATATATATATATATATATACAGTACAGACCAAAAGTTTGGACACACCTTCTCATTCAAAGAGTTTTCTTTATTTTCATGACTATGAAAATTGTAGATTCACACTGAAGGCATCAAAACTATGAATTAACACATGTGGAATTATATACATAACAAAAAAGTGTGAAACAACTGTAAATATGTCATATTCTAGGTTCTTCATAGTAGCCACGTTTTGCTTTGATTACTGCTTTGCACACTCTTGGCATTCTCTTGATGAGCTTCAAGAGGTAGTCACCTGAAATGGTTTTCACTTCACAGGTGTGCCCTGTCAGGTTTAATAAGGGGGATTTCTTGCCTTATAAATGGGGTTGGGACCATCAGTTGCATTGTGGAGAAGTCAGGTGGATACACAGCTGATAGTCCTACTGAATAGACTGTTAGAATTTGTATTATGGCAAGAAAACAGCAGCTAAGTAAAGAAAAACGAGTGGCCATCATTACTTTAAGAAATGAAGGTCAGTCAGTCCGAAAAATTGGGAAAACTTTGAAAGTGTCCCCAAGTGCAGTCACAAAAACCATCAAGCTCTACAAAGGAACTGGCTCACATGCGGACCACCCCAGGAAAGGAAGACCAAGAGTCACCTCTGCTGCGGAGGATAAGTTCATCCGAATCACCAGCCTCAGAAATTGCAGGTTAACAGCAGCTCAGATTAGAGACCAGGTCAATGCCACACAGAGTTCTAGCAGCAGACACATCTCTAGACCAACTGTTAAGAGGAGACTGTGTGAATCAGGCCTTCATGGTAGAATATCTGCTAGGAAACCACTGCTAAGGACAGGCAACAAGCAGAAGAGACTTGTTTGGGCTAAAGAACACAAGGAATGGACATTAGACCAGTGGAAATCTGTGCTTTGGTCTGATGAGTCCAAATTTGAGATCTTTGGTTCCAACCACCGTGTCTTTGTGTGACGTAGAAAAGGTGAACGGATGGACTCTACATGCCTGGTTCCCACCGTGAAGCATGGAGGAGGAGGTGTGAGGGTGTGGGGGTGCTTTGCTGGTGACACTGTTGGGGATTTATTCAAAATTGAAGGCATACTGAACCAGCATGGCTACCACAGCATCTTGCAGCGGCATGCTATTCCATCCGGTTTGCGTTTAGTTGGACCATCATTTATTTTTCAACAGGACAATGACCCCAAACACACCTCCAGGCTGTGTAAGGGCTTTTTGACCATGAAGGAGAGTGATGGGGTGCTGTGCCAGATGACCTGGCCTCCACAGTCACCGGACCTGAACCCAATCGAGATGGTTTGGGGTGAGCTGGACCGCAGAGTGAAGGCAAAAGGGCCAACAAGTGCTAAGCATCTCTGGGAACTCCTTCAAGACTGTTGGAAGACCATTTCAGGTGACTACCTCTTGAAGCTCATCAAGAGAATGCCAAGAAAGTGCAAAGCAGTAATCAAAGCAAAAGGTGGCTACTTTGAAGAACCTAGAATATGACATATTTTCAGTTGTTTCACACTTTTTTGTTATGTATATAATTCCACATGTGTTAATTCATAGTTTTGATGCCTTCAGTGTAAATCTACAATTTTCATAGTCATGAAAATAAAGAAAACTCTGTGTCCAAACTTTTGGTCTGTACTGTATATATATATACACTCATTCACAAAAGAATAACACACCCAGATAGAAATGCAAATAATTACAGGTATGGTATGATTAGACACTGGGTCTTGCAACAAGAGGACATAAAAGTGCTTCCCCCACTGCCATATATAAAGGCTCTCAGAGTCCACTTTTGGGTAGTGTACCTCATAGTGAAAGATCATTGACTACTAGACATGCCTCTACAATGATCTCAAATACATTTTGCCCAATTGACAGACTTTGAGAGAGGGCATATCACTGGACTGAAAGAAGTAGGATAGTCATTTTGACGAATTGTCTGCCATCTAGGGCATTCTGACTAAGGTTTGTTAGGAGATACATTTAGACAATGGAATTAAAGAGGCCCTGACATGTCTATTTTTAGTAACTACTTGCATTCCACATGTGATAACAATTCTAGAGGATCTATTCTTATAACTCTATGCTATGCCACTTCTTTATTATTCCTAATAGAAGTGTATGGGTGAATTGCCAGCAGTCTGCAAGTACAGTCTATCTGGGTGTTACCAGTTGGCAAGGGGTGTATCTGCACAGTCTGCTACTGGCAGCACTGATTCAATGTTGGTAACACTCAGATGGTTCTCCGCTTCAGACTGCTGGCAATTCATTTAGGAATACTAAAGGAGTAGCAACATAAACATAAAGTCATAACAAACAATACATGCTTCAGAATTGTTATTACATGGGGAATGCAAGTAGTTACTAAAACTACAGCTCCTCTTTAAGAAGCAAATCTAGCTTTCTTAAATACAGCACAGGTGTCATCTTTCTATCTTTCTACCAGAGAATATACATTTGACAACTTATATGGGCACCATTTGCATTATGTATAGTGTTGTGTAATATACACTGAACAAAAATATAAAGGCAACACTTTCGGTTTTGCTCCCATTTTGCATGAGTTCATCTCAAAGATCTGAAACATTTTCTACATACACAAAGACCCATTACTCTCAAATGTTGTTCACAAATCTTCCAAAATTTGTGTTAGTGAGCACATCTCCTTTGCCGAGATAATCCATCCCACCTCACAGGTGTGGCATATCAAGGTGCTGATTAGACAGCATGAATATTGCACAGGTGTGCCTTAGACTGCCCACAATAAAGGACCACTCTGAAATGTGCAGTTTGATCACACAGCACATTGCCACAGATGTCGCAATGTTTGAGGGAGTCTTCCTTATGCTGCTGACCAGGTACATAACGATCTGATGCTCTGATGCTTAATGCTAGGAGCATCAGGTACTTATTCCCCTGGCAAGCATCCACAATTGCCCTCTGGAATCCAAGTCCTCAGGACGGTGATACAGTTGAATACTGCAATGGGGGCAGCAGTAATCTGTGCTGCATTGTGGTATTTGGTTCTGCTGGGGTGGTAATTTGTGCTGCACTATGTTATTGCTGGCCCCACCTACTTCTGGTCTCCCTGCCTACTTGTATTGGCCCACCTTCTTTCAGTTTGGACCCACCAACAACATGGCGCTACTTTTATATTTTTTCTAGGGCTACTTCAAGTTCCCAGTCCACCCCTGGTGGTTGCTCAAGTCTATAGAACTGATGGAGACAGTTGACCACAACACTTTCCCATCATTCCCATAGACATTGAATGAAGCGGCAGGGTGAATGCTTGACTACCCCTTCATATAAGCTCCTTTATAGTGGAGTCATGCAGTAAGGGGGGTTCTAATGATTGATGGTTGTCCCAACAATGGGACCACACGGCATGGAGGGCATGGCTAGCTTGACTCAGTGTATCAAGACAGCTGCTCCCTTAACTTCAAGCAGTCAATTTGCATACTCCACCCGGGATCCATAAATATGTTTTTTTATGGCAAACTTTTCCATCGAATGCAAGAGGCAAAAACATTGTGAGAGACATAAAGTATCTGTGTGTAGTTGTGGAGGCACTATGGTGATGCCAGGTTCCCTTTAATGCTGGCAGCTTTAGAAATAGATGATTCTGTTTGAGAAACTACAAAATTATACCTAGTCCTGCTGCTTTAAAACTAGTAGCCATAGCTATTTGATTAGTGTCATGCATCTGCTGGCTTAATCAACGAATACGTCAGCCTTTGGAACAGAATATACTTATTCAGGTTGGAGAGACTGCCAAAAGGTAAGTGTTTTAAAAGTAAAATCATAAACTATTGTGGCAGTTAAGACAGTGACAGTGAAGGTGACTTTAATAAATTTCAAGTTCTTAGTGTTAGATCATTAAAACAGTCCCCGCGAGCTAGAAAACTAACAATTTGCATGCTAGTAAAGATGTTCTCAATTGCTTCTTTTTTTATAGATTAATAAAACCAACCCCCCACAGACTACTGAATACATATATATTGAAAATGAAATCCTAATTATCCCGATTCCATGACCCACTCCATCACAATCCCTAAACACAACTCCACAAAAAACGAACAAAAAAAATTAAACTTAAGAGACATTTATTACTACTAAGTTTTTACAAACCGGATTCCCCAAAAATTGGGACACTAAACAAATTGTGAATAAAAACTGAATGCAATGATGTGGAGGTGGCAAATGTCAATACTTTATTTGTAATAGAACGTAGATGACAGATAAAACATTTAATCCGAGCAAATGTATCATTTTAAAGGAAAAGTACGTTGATTCAAATTTTTACGGTGTCAACAAATCCCCAAAAAGTTGGGACATGTAGCAATAAGAGGCTGGAAAAAGTAAATTTGAGCATAACGAAGAGCTGGAAGACCAATTAACACTAATTAGGTCAATTGGCAACATGATTGGGTATAAAAAGAGCTTCTAAGAGTGGCAGTGTTTCTCAGATGCCAAGATGGGTAGAGGATCACCAATTCCCACAATGTTGCGCAGAAAGATAGTGGAGCAATATCAGAAAGGTGTTACCCAGCGAAAAATTGCAAAGACTTTGTATCTATCATCATCAACTGTGCATAACATCATGCGAAGATTCCGAAAATCTGGAACAATCTCTGTGCGTAAGGGTCAAGGCCGTAAAACCATACTGGATGCCCGTGATCTCCGGGCCCTTAAACGACACTGCACCACAAACAGGAATGCTACTGTAAAGGAAATCACCGAATGGGCTCAGGAATACTTCCAGAAACCATTGTCAGTGAACACAATCCACCGTGCCATCCGCCGTTGCCAGCTGAAACTCTACAGTGCAAAGAAGAAGCCATTTCTAAGCAAGATCCACAAGCTCAGGCGTTTTCACTGGGCCAGGGATAATTTAAAATGCAGTGTGGCAAAATGAAAGACTGTTCTGTGGTCAGACGAGTCACGATTCGAAGTTCTTTTTGGAAATCTGGGACGCCATGTCATCCGGACCAAAGAGGACAAGGACAACCCAAGTTGTTATCAACGGTCAGTTCAGAAGCCTGCATCTCTGATGGTATGGGGTTGCATGAGTGCGTGTGGCATGGGCAGCTTGCATGTCTGGAAAGGCACCATCAATGCAGAAAAATATATTCAGGTTCTAGAACAACATATGCTCCCATCCAGACGTCATCTCTTTCAGGGAAGACCCTGCATTTTTCAACAAGATAATGCCAGACCACATTCTGCATCAATCACAACATCATGGCTGCGTAGGAGAAGGATCCGGGTACTGAAATGGCCAGTCTGCAGTCCAGATCTTTCACCTATAGAGAACATTTGGCGCATCATAAAGAGGAAGGTGCAACAAAGAAGGCCCAAGACGATTGAACAGTTAGAGGCCTGTATTAGACAAGAATGGGAGAGCATTCCTATTTCTAAACTTGAGAAACTGGTCTCCTCGGTCCCCAGACGTCTGTTGAGTGTTGTAAGAAGAAGGGAGATGCCACACAGTGGTGAAAATGGTCTTGTCCCAACTTTTTGGGGATTTGTTGACACCATGAAATTCTGATTCAACATATCTTTCCCTTAAAATGGTACATTTTCTCAGTTTAAACTTTTGTTCCGTGATTTATGTTCTATTCTGAATAAAATATTAGAAGTTGGCACCTCCATATCATTGCATTCAGTTTTTATTCACGATTTGTATAGTGTCCCAACTTTTTTGGAATCCGGTTTGTACATGCCGGTCCTAATCTCCCGCTGGCACCAGATGTGGCATGATTATTAAGAGGTGCACACCTCTTATAGGGGTTGTCCTGTTAGGACAATGTATCCCCTATCCACATGATCACCCATCCATTCAAATGGGAGGCCCCCATTCTCATGATCATCAAGGCCCCGAGCCGTCAGAACCCCGCCAATTAGACACTTATCCCCTATCCTGTAGATAGTCTTAATGGGACAAACCCTTTAATAATTGTGATGCATCTGTGTTGGTCCATGAGCCAGAACTGAAATCTATCCAGCATGGTGTATATTTCTATGTATAACTGATGCCAGTTTCCTGGTGTACATTATAATAAATGTGTCAGACCAGCTATGCCCAACCCTGCTCACCCAGTTTTTGAAAAAGTGTTGAGCAGGGCACAAACCCTTCAAAAAGTTGCACATCTTTGTGCAAGTGTGGCATGCAAGAGAATCTGTAGCTTTCAGACACCAGAAAACTGGCATACTGTAGGACAATGATGAATGTCCCTCTTAGGCCAATCTCAGACGAGCGAGTTCACTGCCGGAAAAATGTTCTATGTGGAAGCGTGATTTCCTGGCCTGACCTCTCATCCTGTAATGGGGCTTCACAGCATTATAATGATTTATAATGCTGTGTGTCCCTGCCCAACATCAGCTATACTAAATTCATTAAGGCAGATGTTAGGCAGGGACACAGCATTTTAAATCATTTCAATGCAGTGAGGTCCTGTCACAGGAGCAGCAGTCAGACCAGGAAATAATGCTCTCACACGGAACGTGTTTTCTGCAGTGAACTTGCTCATCTGAGGCTGGCTTTACTGACCATCGGTTAAAGCTATGTCTGTGCCAATTATGTGCTTAATTTATCTGTATGTTGGTCAGTGGTTTCTTTTTCTGATACAGAGAACTAAAACCACTACATAAAGTTAAAGGGGTTGTGCCATTATATAAACTTATCTTCTATCCCCAAGATAGGGGAAAATCATCTGATCAGTGTAGGTACAATTGCTGTGATCCTTCATTATCATGAGAACGGAGGTCCAATGTGCCAGTATAAATGGAACGTCAGGCCGGGCATGCATGCTGCCTCCATTCATTCTATAGGGGACTGCAAAAGATTGCAGAGCACTGTACTCATGGCACATCCCCCCTACATGATACAATTCTGGCTGCCGGCAGCCACCACTAGAGGGAGCTGAGGAGATTACTGTATACACTTTTGTTACTGAGTTCAATGTATGAGCAGTAAGTAGTAAAGAAGCAAATCTCCCACTAGCTAGCGGTAGCTGCAGGCATGATATCAATAGACATCAATAGATGCTATGTTAATAATTGTACACATTATAGCACCAAGCTCTGATATTATCATTATCCTCTAGTTTTTTTATTAGGAAATATAGAGAAAAAGAAAAAAAAATCATACTAAATAATCACCATGAAAGCATAAAGGTTCATGGTTGCACATTATTTGTTAGAATCAGGTTGGTATATTACAATTTGAATCTTTTTTGCCAGTGGCGTATTCCTTGACTCACTGCCAGCTTGTCCAACAGTGTAAAATATATCCCAAGCTATTTATCAAGTAGGAATTTCAGTAAGCTGCAAATCATACAAAAGCCCTAAAAGAAACAAGAAATGTATTGCTGAAGCTTGAAACAGCACAATAAATTATGTGTGCTATGATTGCATTCATCAGATTTTTCAGAACTCCATTATTTGACCCAGCAATGGTAAGATAAAGTACAATTATATATATTATCTGAGTTCTTATATATTGGATATCCACAGAAATTACTGTATTCACAGATTGAGCATATTGATTCTAAATTTATCTCAAATTCCCAAACTTTCTGATTCGAATTTGAATCTTCTGCAATTCTATTAAGACGAATCTCTCAAAATGGCAGGCACCATTTTACAGGTCAAAAGACCAAGCAGAAGGCATCTGCCACCAAAAAGGAATAATTTGTGGACAATGTTTTAATTAAAAAAATTATACAGTGCAGTGTGTTGTTAAACAGGCTGTATGCTACCACCCACTACCATCCATTTACCCATAGCCATATACGTCACTGTCACTTAATCATTACTAATCTTGTCTTGGTGTTAAATAGCTTGAATGGGGTTGGATACAGTTCTAGGAGACTTGGAGACATGAATTTTCAAGGCAATCTGAGCACTTTGTGGATCTGAGTCAAATTTATTTGTATCCAAATCAAATTTGCCGACCAATTTGGACCCTAATGAATTTCAAGAAATTGGCTCATTTCTAAATGTGATGAACAGGTTTTGTCAAGTATACAGTGTGCCAATGACTATAATCATGTTTCACCTTGGATTTAATGGTTACAGGATCCAAGCATCCATGCAGCAGCCTTTACGAACATATTGGGCCAGATTCTCTAATGTGACTGTGGCTAGAATCTGTCTCAAAAGTGGCACCAAGTGGTTCAGTTTGGCTACTAGCCTTTCTAAAACTTTTTCCAACCTGTTCAAAAATCGGGTAGCGTTTAGTGAGAAGTGGTGGGGCTCTGCAGAGAAGGAGTGTGACGGTTTGGGCCAAAATTGCGCCACCATTATTGCAAAGTAAGCCAACCAATAGTTGGTATAGAGTCACAAAAAAGTGTCTATCCCTGCACCAGACATCTTCCAGCCTGAACCCCTGTGATAAATCTGGTGCAGGTCTAGACAGCCTGTCTAAAGGCAGCTTTTTACACTGCCTGAACATCGGGCAGATTATCGCTAATAAGAATTCGTAGGAACGCTCGTTAGAAATAATCTGCTGGTGTAAATGCTCGTTCATCAGGTAATTGGATCTTTCTTGTGGTCACCTAAATCATCATTTGCCGGCATCAGATCATGCTGTCTAAACACTCTGCTGCCGGCAAACAATGGCATTAGCAATCAGTCCCCCCATACTGTGGAGGAGATCGCTGTAACTAAATACAGCTCCGCTGATGAACAAACGATTGTCGGGAAGGTATACTTCATTCCCTGTAATTGTCTGCTCAATTAAGCAGTGCAAAAGGGCCTTTTTGAACAGCATGATCTGCTGCCAGCAAACAATGATTTTGGTGACCGCATGTAAGATCCAATTACTGTTTTCCTCATTCATCGGGTAATTGGCAGCACCTTAAAATCAGCAGATTAATTGCGAATGAGCATTCCTGTGAACACTTGTTAATGATGATCTGCCCAATGTTTGGGCAGAGTAAAGGGGCCTTTAGTAAATCTCCCAGGTTGTCTACATTGAGTTGTATGCAATACTTCCATAGAGACTGCAGTATGGTCATGTATAAATAAATTCTCCGTCCACAGACCCTGGAACCTTAGGTCAGAGATCACATTTTCAGTGCATGCAACTGAATGCACTGTGTAGATTCCTCATTAGTCATTGAAAAAATAACACAGTGCTGCATTTTACTCTTTAACATTACAATAAATTTAAAGGGGCTGTGCAGCGATTTATATTGATGACCTATCCTCAGGATAGCACAAATTGTAGACAGCACTCTGTGATGGTGATGAAAATATGTGATAATTTATTACATTTCAGCCGGGCACAGTGGTACACAAATTGCAACGTTTGGGGCTAACATAATCCCTTCATCAGGCACTAACAGGACCACTATAGCCGGCTATACTTGAAATGTAGTCCTGTTAGTGCCTTATGAAGGGCCTATGTTAGCCCGAAATGTTGCAATTTGTGTACCACTGTGCCAGGCTGAAATGAAATAAATTATCACGTATTTTCATCACCATCATGGAGTGCTGTCTACAAATTTGTGCGATTTCTACAGTTCTTGAGGTGGAGCTAAAGAACATAATCTAGACGTGCACCCAACCTTGCCAGTTTCTGAAAGAGTGCTGTGGTCTATTAGTTTTTACCTATCCTCAGGATAGGTCATTAATATCTGATTGGCAGGGGTCCGACACCAAGCAACCCCACCGATCAGCTGTTTGAAGAGGAGGCAGCACTCCATGCATGAGCCGCTTCCTGTTATTTACACTGCACTTCGTTTGGGAAGTGCAGTGTAATGACGAGTACTAGTTGCATTCACTTGAATGGAGAGAGTACTTGTAATTGCACTATGCTGCCACCCCAGAGGAGACAATAAGTACTGTAAAGACCAGTAAGCGGTTCTTGAAGGGAGTGCAGACTTCTCACCAAACAGCTGATCGGTGTGCTAGGTTTTGGACACCCACCGATCAGACATTGATTACTTACAGTATCCTGAGGATAGGTCATCAATATAAATCACTGCACAACCCCTTTAAGGCTACGTCCACACGTAACAGATTCAGAAAATGTACTCAGCAAATCTGCATAAAGCCGCATGGAAATCCTTAGGGGCAAATTTGCGCTAAATCATGTAAAATTTTGTTTCCCTTGTGTGAAAAATTAAATAAAAAATCAATATGCTCAACTACCATCCTCCTGGAGCTCTCCTGGTGATGTTTCCCTTGTCCCTTACCAGCTTCTGGTGATGATGTTTTTAGCCAAGCTTGTGATTGGATGCAGTGGTCACATTTTGATACAACATTCCATCACTGGAGGCCAGGAGACAAAAAACTGTGGGGACCATGAAAATATCAGAGAAGGAGCAACAGGAATTAGGAAGTAAATACAGTATATAGCATTTTTACATTCTTTATTTTTTTCCTACTCTTGCAGATTTTGGCACGTATAAGCAGGTAATTCAAAATAAAATCTGCAACAGCTGGGTTTTGTTGCAGAGTATGACTTCCCCATTGAACTCCAGGGGGAAATTTTGCAGCAGATCCACAACAGAAATTGACAAGGTGAGGAAATTTTCTGCAGTGTGGATGAGGTTGGGTAAAATCTTATCCATTTTGCTGCTACTGTATTACACTGAGAAATTTTTTACTGGTAAATCAGAATAGATTTGGCAATCTACTGTCAATCTACTGGTGCCTGAACACTGTGCAGTCTAGCTGTGTGATCTGTCAATCTACTAGTGTCTGAACAAGGTGCAGTTCGGCTGTTAATTCCTAGGCCACACCTATATTCGCTATTGTTTCAAACAGCAAGTACAAGTGCGATTTGGCAAGAGGTAATGTGATGGGGATCCAACTGAGAACCGCATTATGTATGATCACCCTTCGTGTGTCATGTGCTTATTCTAAACTTTATAATTATGTAACTATTCCTTCTTTTGCATGAGTTAGGGCTCATGCCAACGAGTGTAGGCTGTCCATGCCCATATTGCCCATTGACTTGATACCGCGTGGAGCAGAGGCACGTATTGGAAGCCAACGGAAGCACTACGGATGTAGTGCCCTGGAGCAGGGGTACTGTGAAGTCTGGACATTTGTGGACATTTGCCCCTATTTCCCTTATGAAAAGTCATCAACTCCTTACTTAATTTCACTTGAAAGGGTTAAATTGCATTTTTTTATAATGTTTAATACCATGTCACTGCATTTTATATGTTGTGATACATATATCCTGTTCATTTGCACTGTATTTGCAAGGCTTTGTGGAAAGGGTTAATGAATACTGGGAGATATTTGGGACTTTGAATGAGAAGCTGGTAATTTTCCACAGCTGCCATAGGGTTTAAAGAAGAGTATGTTTTGGAGGGAAAAAGCCAGACTTGTCATTGCCATTGAGTATCATTGAAGCTGTAATGTTCCTAAGTCTATGACAGACAGACATTGTAACAATGTATCTGTTTGTGCTAAGTTTCTCCACTCCACACTTCCCTCTAGACGGTTCTAGTTCAGCTTTAAACTGTATATTAGGAGAGCAGTCAGAGCTCCTAGTGTTCTACAGTTAGGGATCAGTGCTTGGAGGGGTAGACTATGCCAGACTGCATGAGTGACCAGAAGAAGACTCTGAGATGGGAATGCTGAGCCACAGACCATGGGTCACCATCCCTGTGACCAAAGAGCCATCTGGACTGCTGAGCTACAGACAGTGGGCCTCCAGCCCTTGACCAAGATACCAGCCTTCTGAGAGAGGGGGGATAGCTAGGGGGATAGCTAGCTTAGGCCTCTACTCATCATCAAACCCTTCTTCTGCCAGGAAGGAGATGCCAGCCCTATGCTTTGCCTGTGTTGTTTTGCACCTGCATTCCTACAGTAAAGAAGCACACTGGTTTACTGCAGACCCTGACTGTCTGGACTTATTTTCCATTGGGGTGCACCACGACTTACCATCTCTTCTGGAGAGAGCAACACATGACACCTCGATGCTGTCTGGGGGACCCAGCAAAGCGTTGGGGCCACCTCAAACTCGGCCACTGCACAAAGCTCTGCTGTGGGATTTAGGTCCATTCCTCCACACCACCAAAAAATTGAACATGTTCTATTTTCTTGCAGTGCAGACCGTATAGTGTGGCTTGCGGACCCATTCAGGTCAATCGGTCCACATCCGCAAACGTCAAGCACACGGGCACGGGGCTCACACGCTAGTCTGCATGAGCCCCTATTCTGTGTTATAATATGTATGGACCAATTCAATGAAATGACATATCTGACAATTATTCTCTTTGAACAATGTACTGTAACTAGTTCCCAATCAATAGCAGCAGCAAGTGTTTCACTGCAAGTTCCCTATTAACACTCTGGATGATTCAGTCGTGAAAATGACAAATTATCTCTACGCTATGAAAAGACACAAGGATAATACATTGTATCCTAGTAAAAACTGGCAAGAAAAGATTCAGTAGAAATCCATAAAGCATTAACAAAACACAAATTTTGTAGCTGTAAACATGAGACGTTAAATATATGCATTTACTATGCACACCTACAGTGCTGCCCATAATTATTCATACCCCTGGCTTTGCCTTTATTCAACCAGCAAGTAATTTTTTGACGGGAAATGACATAGGTGTCTCCCAAAAGATAATAAGACGATGTACAAGAGGCATTATTGTGGGGGGAAAAAAATTCTCAGCTTTTATTTACATTTGAGCAAAAAGTGTCCAGTCCAAAATTATTCATACCCTTCTCAATAATCAATAGAAAAGCCTTTATTGGCTATTACAGCAATCAAACGCTTCCTATAATTGCAGACCAGCTTTTTGCATGTCTTTTTGTCCATTCATCTTTAGCAATGAGCTCCAAATCTTTCAGGTTCTCAATTGGATTGAGAATCTGTGGAGGTAGTCAAAATTTGCCAGGGGTATGAATAATTATGGGCAGCACTGTACATGGATAAATCACTAAACTATACATTAAGTGTATAAATAGGCATTTACGTCACATAGAATAATATTGATTAACCCTTTAGTGACCAAGCAATTTTATTTTATTTTATTTTATTATTTTTTTTTTTTCACCAAAGCCTTTTAAGAGCTATAATCTTTTTATTTTTACATCAATGCAGTCATATAAGGGCTTGTTTTTTTGTGGGACAAGTTGTATTTTTTTAATGACACCATTTTGGGGTACACATAACTTAGGGCCCTTGCAGACGAGCGTTGGTCATGCTGCGAGTCCGCAGCGCAGCTCCCGGCCTGAACTCCCAGCACTGATAGAGTCACTCGCAGCGTGACCAACACTCGTCTGCAAGGGCCTTTACAGATTAACTATTATTAACTCCTTTTTGGGGGATAGGAAAAAAGTTTTTACGCTATACGTTTTGCAGTGTTTATTCTTTCGGTCAGTACGATTACAGTAATACCAAATATATATATATATATATATAGTAGGGATGAGCGAACTCGAACTGTATAGTTCGGGTTCGTACCGAATTTTGGGGTGTCCGTGACACGGACCCGAACCCGGACATTTTCGTAAAAGTCCGGGTTCGGGTTCGGTGTTCGTCGCTTTCTTGGCGCTTTTGTGACGCTTTCTTGGCGCTTTTTGAAAGGCTGCAAAGCAGCCAATCAACAAGCGTCATACTACTTGCCCCAAGAGGCCATCACAGCCATGCCTACTATTGGCATGGCTGTGATTGGCCAGAGCACCATGTGACCCAGCCTCTATTTAAGCTGGAGTCACATAGCGCCGCCCGTCACTCTGCTCTGATTAGCGTAGGGAGAGGTTGCGGCTGCGACAGTAGGGCGAGATTAGGCAGATTAACTCCTCCAAAGGACTTGATTAACTGATCGATCTGCAGCTGTGGATCATTGAGCTGCTGATCCTCAATTGCTCACTGTTTTTAGGCTGCACAGACCGTTTGTCAGTCACATTTTTCTGGGGTGATCGGCGGCCATTTTGTGTCTTGTGGTGCGCCAGCACAAGCTGCGACCAAGTGCATTTAACCCTCAATGGTGTGGTTGTTTTTTGGCTAAAGCCTACATCAGGGTGAAGCTGTCACACCAAGTGCATTTAACCAGCAATAGTCTGTTCATTTTTTGGCCATATACAAAATCAGGGGCAAGCTGCGCCTGTCACCAAGTGCATTTAACCCTCAATGGTGTGGTTGTTTTTTGGCTAAAGCCTACATCAGGGTGAAGCTGTCACACCAAGTGCATTTAACCAGCAATAGTCTGTTCATTTTTTGGCCATATACAAAATCAGGGGCAAGCTGCGCCTGTCACCAAGTGCATTTAACCCTCAATGGTGTGGTTGTTTTTTGGCTAAAGCCTACATCAGGGTGAAGCTGTCACACCAAGTGCATTTAACCAGCAATAGTCTGTTCATTTTTTGGCCATATACAAAATCAGGGGCAAGCTGCGCCTGTCACCAAGTGCATTTAACCCTCAATGGTGTGGTTGTTTTTTGGCTAAAGCCTACATCAGGGTGAAGCTGTCACACCAAGTGCATTTAACCAGCAATAGTCTGTTTATTTTTTGGCCATATCCCAGTCTAATTCTGTCACTAAATCCATACCGGTCACCCAGCGCCTAAATACTAGGCCTCAAATTTATATCCAGCTAAATCTGTCCCTAGTGCTGTAGCTGGGCGAGTTATTTAGTGTCCGTTCAAGCACATTTCTTGTTCTGGGTTGAAATACAATTCCCAATTTAGCAATTTCATAATTTAGTGGTTCCTGCTATATCAGAGCTATTTGAAATCTATCCCAAAAAGGGTATATAATATTGAAGGTGCACATTGGGTCATTCAGAATAACTTCACACACACCCGCTACTGTGTATTTCCAAGTCTAATTCTGTCACTAAACCCATACCTGTCACCCAGCGCCTAAATACTAGGCCTCAAATTTAAATCCCTCTAAATCTCTCGTTACCGCTGTACTGTTGTTGCTGGGCAAGATATTTAGTGTCCGTCAAAGCACATTTTTTGTTCTGGGTTGAAGTACAATTCCCAATTTAGCAATTTCATAATTTAGTGGTTTCTGCTATATCAGAGCTATTTGAAATCTATCCCTAAAAGGGTATATAATATTGAAGGTGCACATTGGGTCATTCAGAATAACTTCACACACACGCTTCTGTGCATTTCCAAGTCTAATTCTGTCACTAAATCCATACCGGTGACCCAGCGCCTAAATACTAGGCCTCAAATTTAAATCCCTCTAAATCTCTCGTTACCCACCGCTGTACTGTTGTTGCTGGGCAAGATATTTAGTGTCCGTCAAAGCACATTTTTTGTTCTGGGTTGAAGTACAATTCCCAATTTAGCAATTTCATAATTTAGTGGTTTCTGCTATATCAGAGCTATTTGAAATCTATCCCTAAAAGGGTATATAATATTGAAGGTGCACATAGGGTCATTCAGAATAACTTCACACACACCCGCTACTGTGTATTTCCAAGTCTAATTCTGTCACTAAACCCATACCTGTCACCCAGCGCCTAAATACTAGGCCTCAAATTTAAATCCCTCTAAATCTCTCGTTACCGCTGTACTGTTGTTGCTGGGCAAGATATTTAGTGTCCGTCAAAGCACATTTTTTGTTCTGGGTTGAAGTACAATTCCCAATTTAGCAATTTCATAATTTAGTGGTTTCTGCTATATCAGAGCTATTTGAAATCTATCCCTAAAAGGGTATATAATATTGAAGGTGCACATTGGGTCATTCAGAATAACTTCACACACACGCTTCTGTGCATTTCCAAGTCTAATTCTGTCACTAAATCCATACCGGTGACCCAGCGCCTAAATACTAGGCCTCAAATTTAAATCCCTCTAAATCTCTCGTTACCCACCGCTGTACTGTTGTTGCTGGGCAAGATATTTAGTGTCCGTCAAAGCACATTTTTTGTTCTGGGTTGAAGTACAATTCCCAATTTAGCAATTTCATAATTTAGTGGTTTCTGCTATATCAGAGCTATTTGAAATCTATCCCTAAAAGGGTATATAATATTGAAGGTGCACATAGGGTCATTCAGAATAACTTCACACACACGCTTCTGTGCATTTCCAAGTCTAATTCTGTCACTAAATCCATACCGGTGACCCAGCGCCTAAATACTAGGCCTCAAATTTAAATCCCTCTAAATCTCTCGTTACCCACCGCTGTACTGTTGTTGCTGGGCAAGATATTTAGTGTCCGTCAAAGCACATTTTTTGTTCTGGGTTGAAGTACAATTCCCAATTTAGCAATTTCATAATTTAGTGGTTTCTGCTATATCAGAGCTATTTGAAATCTATCCCTAAAAGGGTATATAATATTGAAGGTGCACATAGGGTCATTCAGAATAACTTCACACACACGCTTCTGTGCATTTCCAAGTCTAATTCTGTCACTAAATCCATACCGGTGACCCAGCGCCTAAATACTAGGCCTCAAATTTAAATCCCTCTAAATCTCTCGTTACCCACCGCTGTACTGTTGTTGCTGGGCAAGATATTTAGTGTCCGTCAAAGCACATTTTTTGTTCTGGGTTGAAGTACAATTCCCAATTTAGCAATTTCATAATTTAGTGGTTTCTGCTATATCAGAGCTATTTGAAATCTATCCCTAAAAGGGTATATAATATTGAAGGTGCACATAGGGTCATTCAGAATAACTTCACACACACGCTTCTGTGCATTTCCAAGTCTAATTCTGTCACTAAATCCATACCGGTGACCCAGCGCCTAAATACTAGGCCTCAAATTTAAATCCCTCTAAATCTCTCGTTACCCACCGCTGTACTGTTGTTGCTGGGCAAGATATTTAGTGTCCGTCAAAGCACATTTTTTGTTCTGGGTTGAAGTACAATTCCCAATTTAGCAATTTCATAATTTAGTGGTTTCTGCTATATCAGAGCTATTTGAAATCTATCCCTAAAAGGGTATATAATATTGAAGGTGCACATAGGGTCATTCAGAATAACTTCACACACACGCTTCTGTGCATTTCCAAGTCTAATTCTGTCACTAAATCCATACCGGTGACCCAGCGCCTAAATACTAGGCCTCAAATTTATATCCCGCTAAATCTCTCGTTACCGCTGTACTGTTGTTGCTGGGCAAGATATTTAGTGTCCGTCAAAGCACATTTTTTGTTCTGGGTTGAAGTACAATTCCCAATTTAGCAATTTCATAATTTAGTGGTTCCTGCTATATCAGAGCTATTTGAAATCTATCCCAAAAAGGGTATATAATATTGAAGGTGCACATTGGGTCATTCAGAATAACTTCACACACACCCGCTACTGTGTATTTCCAAGTCTAATTCTGTCACTAAACCCATACCTGTCACCCAGCGCCTAAATACTAGGCCTCAAATTTAAATCCCTCTAAATCTCTCGTTACCGCTGTCCTGTTGTAGCTGGGAAAGTTATTTAGTGCCCGTCAAAGCACATTTTTTGTTCTGGGTTGAAGTACAATTCCCAATTTAGCAATTTCATAATTTAGTGGTTCCTGCTATATCAGAGCTATTTGAAATCTATCCCAAAAAGGGTATATAATATTCAAGGTGCACATTGGGTCATTCAGAATAACTTCACACACACGCTTCTGTGCATTTCCAAGTCTAATTCTGTCACTAAATCCATACCGGTCACCCAGCGCCTAAATACTAGGCCTCAAATTTATATCCCGCTGAATTTGAATACAATACATTGGGCCAAATAATATATTTGTTGTTGTGGTGAACCATAACAATGAGAAAAACATCTAGTAAGGGACGCGGACGTGGACATGGTCGTGGTGGTGTTAGTGGACCCTCTGGTGCTGGGAGAGGACGTGGCCGTTCTGCCACATCCACACGTCCTAGTGTACCAACTACCTCAGGTCCCAGTAGCCGCCAGAATTTACAGCGATATATGGTGGGGCCCAATGCCGTTCTAAGGATGGTAAGGCCTGAGCAGGTACAGGCATTAGTCAATTGGGTGGCCGACAGTGGATCCAGCACGTTCACATTATCTCCCACCCAGTCTTCTGCAGAAAGCGCACAGATGGCGCCTGAAAACCAACCCCATCAGTCTGTCACATCACCCCCATGCATACCAGGGAAACTGTCTCAGCCTCAAGTTATGCAGCAGTCTCTTATGCTGTTTGAAGACTCCGCTGGCAGGGTTTCCCAAGGGCATCCACCTAGCCCTTCCCCAGCGGTGAAAGACATAGAATGCACTGACGCACAACCACTTATGTTTCCTGATGATGAGGACATGGGAATACCACCTCAGCATGTCTCTGATGATGACGAAACACAGGTGCCAACTGCTGCGTCTTTCTGCAGTGTGCAGACTGAACAGGAGGTCAGGGATCAAGACTGGGTGGAAGACGATGCAGGGGACGATGAGGTCCTAGACCCCACATGGAATGAAGGTCGTGCCACTGACTTTCACAGTTCGGAGGAAGAGGCAGTGGTGAGACCGAGCCAACAGCGTAGCAAAAGAGGGAGCAGTGGGCAAAAGCAGAACACCCGCCGCCAAGAGACTCCGCCTGCTACTGACCGCCGCCATCTGGGACCGAGCACCCCAAAGGCAGCTTCAAGGAGTTCCCTGGCATGGCACTTCTTCAAACAATGTGCTGACGACAAGACCCGAGTGGTTTGCACGCTGTGCCATCAGAGCCTGAAGCGAGGCATTAACGTTCTGAACCTGAGCACAACCTGCATGACCAGGCACCTGCATGCAAAGCATGAACTGCAGTGGAGTAAACACCTTAAAACCAAGGAAGTCACTCAGGCTCCCCCTGCTACCTCTTCTGCTGCTGCCGCCTCGGCCTATTCTGCTGCTGCCGCCTCGGCCTCTTCCTCCGCCTCTGGAGGAACGTTGGCACCTGCCGCCCAGCAAACAGGGGATGTACCACCAACACCACCACCACCACCTCCGTCACCAAGCGTCTCAACCATGTCACACGCCAGCGTTCAGCTCTCCATCTCACAAACATTTGATAGAAAGCGTAAATTCCCACCTAGCCACCCTCGATCCCTGGCCCTGAATGCCAGCATTTCTAAACTACTGGCCTATGAAATGCTGTCATTTAGGCTGGTGGACACAGACAGCTTCAAACAGCTCATGTCGCTTGCTGTCCCACAGTATGTTGTTCCCAGCCGGCACTACTTCTCCAAGAGAGCCGTGCCTTCCCTGCACAACCAAGTATCCGATAAAATCAAGTGTGCACTGCGCAACGCCATCTGTAGCAAGGTCCACCTAACCACAGATACGTGGACCAGTAAGCACGGCCAGGGACGCTATATCTCCCTAACTGCACACTGGGTAAATGTAGTGGCAGCTGGGCCCCAGGCGGAGAGCTGTTTGGCGCACGTCCTGCCGCCGCCAAGGATCGCAGGGCAACATTCTTTGCCTCCTGTTGCCACCTCCTCCTTCTCGGCTTCCTCCTCCTCTTCTTCCACCTGCTCATCCAGTCAGCCACACACCTTCACCACCAACTTCAGCACAGCCCGGGGTAAACGTCAGCAGGCCATTCTGAAACTCATATGTTTGGGGGACAGGCCCCACACCGCACAGGAGTTGTGGCGGGGTATTGAACAACAGACCGACGAGTGGTTGCTGCCGGTGAGCCTCAAGCCCGGCCTGGTGGTGTGTGATAATGGGCGAAATCTCGTTGCAGCTCTGGGACTAGCCAATTTGACGCACATCCCTTGCTTGGCGCATGTGCTGAATTTGGTGGTGCAGAAGTTCATTCACAACTACCCCGACATGTCAGAGCTGCTGCATAAAGTGCGGGCCGTCTGTTCGCGCTTCCGGCGTTCACATCCTGCCGCTGCTCGCCTGTCTGCGCTACAGCGTAACTTCGGCCTTCCCGCTCACCGCCTCATATGCGACGTGCCCACCAGGTGGAACTCCACCTTGCACATGCTGGACAGACTGTGCGAGCAGCAGCAGGCCATAGTGGAGTTTCAGCTGCAGCACGCACGGGTCAGTCGCACTACAGAACAGCACCACTTCACCACCAATGACTGGGCCTCCATGCGAGACCTGTGTGCCCTGTTGCGCTGTTTCGAGTACTCCACCAACATGGCCAGTGGCGATGACACCGTTATCAGCGTTACAATACCACTTCTATGTCTCCTTGAGAAAACACTTAGGGCGATGATGGAACAGGAGGTGGCCCAGGAGGAGGAGGAGGAGGATGAGGAAGAGGGGTCATTTTTAGCACTTTCAGGCCAGTCTCTTCGAAGTGACTCAGAGGGAGGTTTTTTGCAACAGCAGAGGCCAGGTACAAATGTGGCCAGCCAGGGCCCACTACTGGAGGACGAGGAGGACGAGGATGAGGAGGAGGTGGAGGAGGATGAGGATGAAGCATGGTCACAGCGGGGTGGCACCCAACGCAGCTCGGGTCCATCACTGGTGCGTGGCTGGGGGGAAAGGCAGGACGATGACGATACGCCTCCCACAGAGGACAGCTTGTCCTTACCCCTGGGCAGCCTGGCACACATGAGCGACTACATGCTGCAGTGCCTGCGCAACGACAGCAGAGTTGCCCACATTTTAACCTGTGCGGACTACTGGGTTGCCACCCTGCTGGATCCACGCTACAAAGACAATGTGCCCACCTTACTTCCTGCACTGGAGCGTGATAGGAAGATGCGCGAGTACAAGCGCACGTTGGTAGACGCGCTACTGAGAGCATTCCCAAATGTCACAGGGGAACAAGTGGAAGCCCAAGGCCAAGGCAGAGGAGGAGCAAGAGGTCGCCAAGGCAGCTGTGTCACGGCCAGCTCCTCTGAGGGCAGGGTTAGCATGGCAGAGATGTGGAAAACTTTTGTCAACACGCCACAGCTAACTGCACCACCACCTGATACGCAACGTGTTAGCAGGAGGCAACATTTCACTAACATGGTGGAACAGTACGTGTGCACACCCCTCCACGTACTGACTGATGGTTCGGCCCCATTCAACTTCTGGGTCTCTAAATTGTCCACGTGGCCAGAGCTAGCCTTTTATGCCTTGGAGGTGCTGGCCTGCCCGGCAGCCAGCGTTTTGTCTGAACGTGTATTCAGCACGGCAGGGGGCGTCATTACAGACAAACGCAGCCGCCTGTCTACAGCCAATGTGGACAAGCTGACGTTCATAAAAATGAACCAGGCATGGATCCCACAGGACCTGTCCGTCCCTTGTCCAGATTAGACATTAACTACCTCCCCATAACCATATATTATTGGACTCCAGGGCACTTCCTCATTCAATCCTATTTTTATTTTCATTTTACCATTATATTGCGATGCTACCCAAAGTTGAATGAACCTCTCCTCTGCCTGTGTGCTAGGCCTAAATATATGCCAATGGACTGTTGCAGTGGTGGCTGACATGAAGCCTGATTCTCTGCTATGACATGCAGACTAATTCTCTGCTGACATGAAGCCAGATTGTCTGTTACGGGACCTCTCTCCTCTGCCTGGGTTCTGGGCCTAAATTTATGAAAATTGACTCTTACAGTGGTGGGTGACGTGAAGCCTGATTCTCTGCTATGATATGAAGACTGATTCTCTGCTGACATGAAGCCAGATTGTCTGTTACGGGACCTTTCTCCTCTGCCTGGGTTCTGGGCCTAAATTTATGAAAATTGACTCTTACAGTGGTGGGTGACGTGAAGCCTGATTCTCTGCTATGATATGAAGACTGATTCTCTGCTGACATGAAGCCAGATTGTCTGTTACGGGACCTTTCTCCTCTGCCTGGGTTCTGGGCCTAAATTTATGAAAATTGACTCTTACAGTGGTGGGTGACGTGAAGCCTGATTCTCTGCTATGATATGAAGACTGATTCTCTGCTGACATGAAGCCAGATTCTCTGTTACGGGACCTCTCTCCTCTGCCTGGGTGCTGGGCCTAAATTTATGACAATGGACTGTTGCAGTGGTGGCTGACGTGAAGCCTGATTCTCTGCTATGACATGCAGACTGATTCTCTGCTGACATGAAGCCAGATTCTCTGTTACGGGACCTCTCTCCTCTGCCTGTGTGTGTGCTGGGCCTAAATATATGCCAATGGACTGTTGCAGTGGTGGCTGACGTGAAGCCTCATTCTCTGCTATGACATGCAGACTAATTCTCTGCTGACATGAAGACAGATTCTCTGTTACGGGACCTCTCTCCTCTGCCTGGGTGCCGGGGCCTAAATATCTGAGAATGGACTGTTCCAGTGGTGGGTGACGGGAAGCCAGATTCTCTGCTATGGAACCTCTCTCCAATTGATTTTGGTTAATTTTTATTTATTTAATTTTTATTTTAATTCATTTCCCTATCCACATTTGTTTGCAGGGGATTTACCTACATGTTGCTGCCTTTTGCAGCCCTCTAGCTCTTTCCTGGGCTGTTTTACAGCCTTTTTAGTGCCGAAAAGTTCGGGTCCCCATTGACTTCAATGGGGTTCGGGTTCGGGACGAAGTTCGGATCGGGTTCGGATCCCGAACCCGAACATTTCCGGGATGTTCGGCCGAACTTCTCGAACCCGAACATCCAGGTGTTCGCTCAACTCTAATATATAGTTTTTTTTTTAACTACTTTTGCACAATAAAACACCTTTTTTTTAAATGTTTTTTATTGTCGCATCCCAAGACCCATAACTTTTTTACAACATTTAGTTTTCATTGGTGTTTTTGGGGGTACATAACACTTTTTGATCGCTTTTTATTATGTTTTATTGGTGGCAAATAAGCAAAAAACAGCAATTCTGGCAATTCAGTTTTTTTTTGTGTTCAATGTACAGGATAAATTTCAGTACATGGTACTTGTGTGGTATGGGTTGTTACCTATGCATCAATACCAAATATGTGGTGGGCATTTTATTTTTGCAATTTTGAAATGATGGGAAAAAATGTGTACTTTTTAACTTGGAGATTTATTTTATTTGATAAAACTTTATTTATCTTTTTTAACCATTTACTAGTCCCACAAGAGGACTTTAAAAAATGATATGTTGATATCTGCTATAATACACTCTACTGCTTAGTCAGTACAATGCATTATACTGTCAGCGCAGTATACTGGGGCGGCCTGATACAGATATACTGCAGGCAGGCTTGGAGCCCTCATTAGGCCCAAGGATGCCATGTGAATACATCAGCACCCCTCAATCCTCCTGTTTGCAGGTGCTGATGGGAGATAAAGGGAGCCCCATCTCTCTAAACCACTTAGATCCTTCAGTCGCTGTTGACTGCTTCTGTCAATCCAGGCCATTAGATCAGGAGTCCAGCTCTCATGTGAAATCTGAGCCCCCACTGTCTGCTGCACAGGAGGCTCGTTCAGCACTTAAACTAGGCTGCTATAGAAGGGCAGTGGCCTAGCCAAAGGCCCCTTAGTGACTGCCATAGAAAGGCAAATTGGCAATCACGAAAGAGTTAAAAGTCATCTTCAACCAAAATTCTATTCAATTACTGCTTTTACAGCTTTATATTCTGCTAATTTGGCTAGTCAACCTCTAGGATCCCCTAATCATGAGCACACAGACAATGCTTGTAATATGGTTTAGAAAGACATGGCTGTCAAATAACAATTAATTTATTAATGGATCCTTGAACGCCATTAACTCTTTACTGCACTGATCACTGGCTGTGTAACTGGCACTGCTAGGGGAGGCACTGTACGGATGGCACTAATAGGGGGAACTTTGTGGCACCACAGGAGGGACAGTGTCATAACTGACTCAGATAAAAACATCCTAAATAAGCTTTCCTAACTGTGGGCAGCATGACTTAGTACAGCTGCATTTGAGAAAAAAAATAGCTTTAGGAGGGTCTTGTCAATAAAAGTGAGCTGAAAAGCGGAAATCAAGTCGAGCCACTCAGCAGACTTGTCTTCTTAGCTATAACACTGTCTTTCCCTGTCCATTCACTTTGATTGGCAGGTCCCTTCCTAGCTGTGTTTAGGAATAAGACCAGTCAATCACAACAGATATACAGTATGTCACACATTCATGAGTAATAAGTTTGTAACTTCAGTATAAGTTCTCAAAAAGTTTGAAAAAACATTGAGGGGACAATTATTATAGCTGTACACCAGTTTTCTGTGCCAAATTGTCACAACATTTCCAACTTTATAGGTTTCTTAGCTTTTTCACATTTAGGTCACTTTGACAAAAATGGGTGGGGAGAGGGTGGGAGGAGGAGAGTTGTAGGCAGAACCGCTGTCATCCGGCTCAGAGCATGTATAACAGAAAACTAAGGCGCGTTACATCAGAAATCTCAAGAAAACCAATAAATCATTTTTGTTCTGTAGCATGGATAGCAGATAATATTTGTTTATTCTATATTTTAACTAGAGTTTTATCATATTAAAAAACATATGCATTTGACAATTATTCTTAGACATAGTCTCATCATTATATACTGAGAAGAAATAGCACAATTAGTTTCAGCATCCCAAACCAACAGGAACATAATATCTGCTAACAAGTGGTTAGCAGACCCTCTTCCCTGATGTAGTCAAAAAACAAGAGAACCTAACAGCACAACTTAACATTTGGTGTTAGATTTAACAGTTTTAGAAAGTGACATAAGCCTTTTATTTAAAAGGAAACTTAAAAGGTAAGCCATGGACGTCTGGGTTGTCCTTTAAAGGATATGATTAGAAATCTAGATTAGGGTGATATTTTTGCCACGTATGAATGTTTGTGACTTGCCTTTTGGTATGCCAAAACCCATTCAAATATGTAATTTTGTGACACCATGAATCTTAGTTTACCTACAGTGGGAATCTCCAGAGATTTCCATCTCCTGGCCAGAAGTAATTTGGCCGAGTGGAGGATGTGGCAAAGTACGGTTCTAAGATTCAATGGATATTGGTCAATTCCTACTAATAGAAGAGCTAATGCAGGTGTCAGGGTTTTAAAGTCAGGAGATAGTGATCTAACTAATGCCAATGCTAGGACACTTCCAGAACCAATTTGACCGCAGTTCCTCAAACAACAAGGGGAAGTGGTGGGATAAGTATAAGACAACCTTAATGGGGTGTAATACCACCTCATAAGTAATTTGTGGTATTGGGAGGCGCATGAAACAGCTTTTTGAGCCCTGGCTATTGTCACAGACCACTCCTTGACTGAGAATATGCAAGAAAAGTTGGTTTCCTACTGGATGATATTGGAGGATTTGGTAAAATAAACATCCTGTGCTAGTAGTGAACATAAGGGTCTCACTTAGCAGATACATTTGGCATGTGACTCTTGGTCTTAGTCAGTTCTTCCCTCAGTGGGGTTTTACTAAAACTGGCATGTGAAATGTCAGTCTTTAGTAAATGACCCCCAGCATGTAAACTGATATATTCAATAGATATTAATGGCTCAAGGGTATATGCACAATGAAAATTTGTTGCAGAAATGTATGAGACTGTTCAAAAGAAAATATTTTCATTTGTTTATGGAAACATCTGCAACATACAGTGCATGCAGGAAGTCTTCAGACGCTTTCACTTTTTTTAGGTTTTGTTATGTTGCAGCCTTGTGCTAAAATAAAAAGAAATTCAAGTTTTTCACATCAAATTATACTCAATACCTCATAAAAAGAAAGTGAAAATAGAATTTCAGAAATTTTTGCTAATTTTCTAAAAAGGAAAAACTAAAATTTAGCATGGACATAATTATTCATACCCTTTGCTCAGAGGGTCTCCCATTTCTCTTGATAATTTTATTTGATGTTTCTAAACCTTGATTGGTCAATTCAGTTGATTGGGCATTCTACCGAGCACAATGGAAGTCAATGGGAGAACCCGAGCATTAAACCAGGCACCCCCTGCTCTGAAGAGGGGAGGGTGTCTAGTTCATAGGAAAAAGTCAGAAATTGATGGAAACACCACTGAAATGGTTTGGGAACAGCATGGGGAGGATGTCTGGATGCATCTTGGACTCCCAAGTCGCTGCTAGGAACGATGTTGTCCGAGTAGTATGCCACTTTTACAGACTGACAATAATACGCACAAAACTAAAGATAAAATCAATCTTAGAGAAAAAATTGTTAGGAAACATTCTTTCCTGTATATTTTCTTGTATATAAAGTGCAAGTGCGGCCAAAAAGAGAAACTCTGATACAACTTGTATATCAAATAAAGGAGGGCCTCATTCACATTGTGGTACAATTGCTCAGGTAGTGGGACTCCTACACTCATGAAGCCTATGCACCAAGTGAAAGGGCTGCCAAAAATTACAAGGAACCGGCACTCTAATACACCCTTTATTGCACATACAGTGGGATGCGAAAGTTTGGGCAACCTTGTTAGTCATCATGATTTTCCTGTATAAATCGTTGGTTGTTACGCTAAAAAATGTCAGGTAAATATATCATATAGGAGACACACACAGTGATATTTGAGAAGTGAAATGAAGTTTATTGGATTTACAGAAAGTGTGATAATTTTTTAAACAAAATTAGGCAGGTGCAGAAATTTGGGCACTGCTGTGATTTTATTGATTCTAAAACCTATAGAACTAATTATTGGAACTCAAATTGGCTTGGTAAGCTCAGTGACCCCTGACCTACATACACAGGTGAATCCAATTATGAGAAAGAGTATTTAAGGGGGTCAATTGTAAGTTTCCCTCCTCTTTTAATTTTCTCTGAAGAGTGGCAACATGGGGGTCTCAAAACAACTCTCAAATGACCTGAAGACAAAGATTGTTCACCATCATGGTTTAGGGGAAGGATACAGAAAGCCGTCTCAGAGATTTCAGCTGTCTGTTTCCACAGTTAGGAACATATTGAGGAAATGGAAGACCACAGGCTCAGTTCAAGTTAAGGCTCGAAGTGGCAGACCAAGAAAAATCTCGGATAGACAGAAGCAACGAATGGTGAGAACAGTCAGATTCAGCCCACAGACCAGCACCAAAGACCTACAACATCATCTTGCTGCAGATTTAACCATTCGGTGCACTTTACACAAGGAGATGCTGTATGCGAGAGTGATGCAGAGGAAGCCTTTTCTCTGCCCACAGCACAAAAAGTGCTGCTTGAGGTGGGCTAAAGCACATTTGGACAAGCCAGCTTCATTTTGGAATAAGGTGCTGGGGACTGATGAAACTAAAATTTAGTTATTTGGCCATAACAAGGGGCGTTATGCATGGAGGAAAAAGAACACAGCATTCCAAGAAAAACACCTGCTACCTACAGCAAAATATGGTGGTGGTTCCATCATGCTGTGGGGCTGTGTGGCCAGTGCAGGGACTGGGCATCTTGTCAAAGTTGAGGGACGCATGGATTTCACTCAGTATCAGCAGATTCTGGAGACCAATGTCCAGGAATCAGTGACAAAGCTGAAGATGCGCCGGGGCTGGATCTTTCAACAAGACAACGACCCTAAACACTGCTCAAAATCCACTAAGGCATGTATGCAGAGGAACAAGTACAACGTTCTGGAATGGCCATCTCAGTCCCCAGGCCTGAATATAATTGAAAATCTGTGGTGTGACTTAAAGAGAGCTGTCCATGCTCAGAAGCCATCAAACCTGAATGAACTAAAGATGTTTTGTAAAGAGGAATGGTCCAAAATACCTTCAACCAGAATCCAGACTCTCCTTGGAACCTACAGGAAGTGTTTAGAGGCTGTAATTTCTGCAAAAGGAGGATCTACTAAATATTGATTTCATTTCTTTTTTGTGGTGCCCAAATTTATGCACCTGCCTAATTTTGTTTAAACAATTATAGCACACTTTCTGTAAATCCAATAAACTTCATTTCACTTCTCAAATATCACTGTGTGTGTCTCTTATATGATATATTTAACTGACATTTTTTATCGTAACAACCAACGATTTATACAGGAAAATCATGACGATTAACAAGGTTGCCCAAACTTTCGCATCCCACTGTAAAGGAGGGCATCATACACACCTTTGAAAAATTATGATTAATGGCCTGCTGGTGACCCTCAAAAACATTAGGAGCAAGGGGCTGCTGGTGACCCTCTAAAACATTAGTTTGTGGGTTACAGCCTGATGCCGAGCTGACCATCTTAACAATTTTGAGGGCAAGGGCCTGCTGCCGAGCTGACCATCTAAAAAATGTTGTGGGCGAGAGCCTGCTGCCAAGCTGACCATCTAAATAATTCTGTGGGTGAGGGCCTGTTGCCGAGCTGACCATCTAAAAATTTAGGGGTGAGGGTCTGCTGCTGAGCTGACCCTCTAAAATAGTATGGTTGAGGACCTGCTGGTGACCCTCAAAAACATTATGGGTGAGGGCCTGCTGGTGACCCTCTAAAACATTATGGGTAAGGGCCTGCTGCTGAGCTGACCCTCTAAAACATTAGGAGCAATGGCAGCCTAATAAGCATGATGATATGATGGCAGAGGAGGATGAGAAAAGGGAGATTGAACCATATACCCCTTTTAGTGGTGGAAGGGGTGCATGGGAATACAGAAGTATTCAATACACCATAAAAGCCACATTTAGAGTGCCTTTATGTTCCGCCACTTTCCTCTGGTGGAGTAGAGAAGTCAGGGGCAATCCAGGCCTTGTTCATTTTTGTAAGAGTCAACCGGTCAGCATTTGCAGTTGGCAGGCGGATGCGCTTATTAGTTATTATGCCCCCAGCAGCACTAAATACACACTCTAACAAAACACTGGCAGCGGGGAAGGCCAGCACTTCCAAGGCGTAGAGCGCCAGTTAGTGCCACGTGTTCAGCTTGGACACCCAATAGTTGTAAGACACACAGGAATCACTGAGGATGCTGACACAGTCTGCTATGTACTCCTTCACCATTTTCCTAATTTTTTCCCTCCTTGTGACACTAGGTCACTCATCAGGTTGAGGGTGCTGGTGGGGTGTCATAAAACTGTCCCAGGCCTTGGAGAGTGTTGACCTGCCTCTGTTAGAACTGCTGTGTGTTCCCCTCATCTCCCCTCCTCGGTTGGCCAAGGAACTACGTACTCTGCAGCCAGCGATGTCAGCTGGAAATTTTTGGAGCAATTTTTCCACAAGGACCTCCTGGTATTGCACCATTTTGCTTGTCCTCTCCACCACAGGAATGAGACATGAGAAGTTCTCTTTGTAGCGGGGGTCGAGAAGGGTGAACAACCAGTAATCGGTGTAGGCCAAAATGCGTACAACGCGAGGGTCAAGGGAAAGGCAGCCTAACATAAAGTCAGTCATGTGTGCAAGAGTCACAACAGACAAGACTTCCCTGTCCTCATCAGGAGGATGATTCTCAATCTCCTCATCCTCTTCCTCCTCTTCTACCCATCCACGCTGATCAGATGGAATAAAACTTCCATGGGTAATACCCTCTCTAGCGGAGGCAACCGTCTCCTGCTCCTCCTCCTCCTCATCATTATCCAATTTGCGCTGAGAAAACAAACTGAGGATGATCTGGCTATCACCCTGCTTACTGTCTTCCCCCATTTCCACCTCTTCCACATGCAAAGCGTCCATCCTAATTGTGATCAGCTAGCGTTTGAGCAGACACAGAAGTGGGATGGTTACACTGATAATAGCGTTATCGCCACTCACCATCTGTGTTGATTCCTCAAAGTTGCGTAAAACCTCACAGAGGTCAGACATCAATGCCCACTCGTTACTTGTGAAGATCGGAAGCTGACTGGAAAGGCGATGTACATGTTGCAGCTGGTAATCCACTACTGCCCTCTGCTGCTCACAAAGCCTGGCCAACATGTAGAACGTTGAGTTCCAGCGCGTGCTCAAGTCACACAACAGTCGGTGAGCTGGAAGCTGTCAATGACTTGTGGAAAAGGGCACACACGCGGCGCACCTTCACCAGTAGCTCAGGCAAATTGGGGTAGGTTTTGAGAAACCGCTGAACCACTAGGTTGAGCACGTGCGCTAGGCATGGTATGTGTGTGAGCTTGCCGAGCTCCAAAGCCATGACCAAGTTACGGCCATTATCATACACAACCATGCCTGGTTCTAGATTAGGTGGCGAGAGCCACAGCTCAGTCTGGTCCCTTATCCCCTGTCAGAGCTCTGCTGCGGCGTGCTGTTTGTCACCTAAGTAGATCAGTTTAAGCTTGGCCTGTTGTCGCTTCCCCACTGTAGTGCTACACTGCTTCCAGCTATTGACTGATGTCTGACTGGTGCTGCAAGATGATAATTCAGAGGTGGAAGTGGAGGAGGAGGCGGAGGAGGAGAAGGGGGGGTTGCAGCCACTAATGTAGGTGGTGGTGGAAACCCTGATGGAAGTAGGGCCCGCAATCCTTGATGTCGGTAGCACCTGTGCCATCCCAGGGTACAACTCGCTCCCAGTCTCCACAACTTTCACCCAGTGTGTTGTCAGGGAAATGTAGTGTCCCTGGCCAAAAGCACTTGTCCATGTGGGTGGGTGGCTGGATATTTTCACTTTTGTTCAAAGGCCTGGGATATAGACATCTGTACACTGCGCTGGGACACAGAAGTGGATGTGATAGCTGATGGTGCTTGTGAAGGTCCAGGTGCATGGCGGCAGGCATCTAGGCCTGCGTCTTGGACAGGGGATTGGCCAGCACGTAACATTGGGAAGAGGAGGCAGTTGTGTGACCCACAGACACTGGTTGTGGACCCAGGCGTTCGGCCCACCTATTAGGGTGCTTTGATGCCATGTGGTGAATCATACTGGTGAGATTGCTAGTGTTCACGCCCCTGCTCATTTTGGTACAGCACAGGTGGCAAATGACAATTCTTTTATCGTCCGCACTTTCCTCTAAAAAGCGCCAGACTGCGGACCACCTATCCCTTGGCAAGGCAGATTGCCGCAAGGGGGTGCTCTGGGGAACAGTTGTGGGCCTGTTTGGTGTGGCCCGCCTTCTCCATTTTGCCACCCCACTGCCTCTTTCAGGCTGTTGTGGTCCTGCGGATCCCTCCCCCTCTGTACTGCTGTCCTCGCTCGGCTTGCCACCTTCCCAGGTTGGGTCTGTGTTCTCATCGCCCAGCACCTCCTCTTCCACTTCCTCACCCTGGTCATCCTCCTGACTTGTTGACCTAACAACATCCTCAGTTATTGACAACTGTGTCTCATCGTCATCATGAACCTCTTGAGGCACTTATTGCTGTTTACTTATTGGCAACTGTGTCTCATCATCATCCACCTCGTGAATGACTAAATGCCTTACCCCACCGTCATCTTCTTCTGAATGTGGATGCTCCAGAGTTTGGGAATCAGGGCACAAGATCTCCTCATGTCCCTCTTGAAGCAGACTTGGCGAGAGGCCCAAATTAAGGAATGGTGACGAAAACAGCTCCTCAGAATATTCGAGTGTGGGATCACTTGTTTGCCAAGACTCTCCAAGGTAGGTGGAAGGAGTATTAGGGTGAGGAATCTTGGCTACTGAGACTGGACTTTGTGGAAGACAGGATAGTGCTTAACCAACTGGAAGCATTATCTGATAATAAAAGATTACACTGAATGAATGTCACTGATATTTAGGATGCACAAACCTTATACAGGAGGTATAGCGCAAATAATGTCACTGTCACCAGCGGCTAATAAAAAAATTACACTGAATTAATGTCACAGATATTTAGGATGGGCAAACGTTATACAGGAGATGTAGCGCAGGTAATGTCGCTGCCACCAGCAGCAAAAAAATTAGACTGTATGTCACTGATATTTCGGATACGCAAACATTATACAGGAGATGTAGCGCAGGTAATTTAACTGTCCGCATCGGACACCGGCTACAGAAAAAGTACACTGCATGTCACAGATATTTTTAGGCTAGGCACACGTTAGACAGGAGATGTAGCGCATATAATGTCGCTGTCTGCAGCTGCCAAACAATTGCAAGCTTTTAAGCGAAGGTTGTGCTAAAAATATATATTGCTGCCAGATACAAAAGTCCTTAATAGGACTTTTGGGTCTCTAACAAGTTTTAGCAATTTAGCACAGGTTGCGCTAAAAATATATATTGCTGCCACACACAATAGTCCTTAAAAGGACTTTTGGGTCTATAACAAGTATAAAAACTAAAATATTTCAATCCCTACACTATCTCTCCCTTCTGCTCTGCAGCTCTCCCTGACTAATACTGAGCCTACGGCTACTGCATTACAGTGAATGGCAGTACTTACCTGTACATTTATTGGCTGTGTAGCAGCCAACAAATGTGCGGGGAGGAGACTCGAACATCGCGCTCGAGCACATGCGGTATTCGGCCGAACACCATGATGTGCCGAGTATCGCGATGCTCAAGCCGAACTAGTGTTCAGCCGAGCATGCTCGCCCAACACTAGTGACCAAGAACCCAATGGTCTCTCTGGCTGAACTCCAAAGATCTTGTGTGCAGATAGGAGAAACTTTGAGAAGGTCAACCATCATTGCAGTATTTCATCACTCTGGGCTTTATGGCAGAGTGGCCAGAAAGAAGGCACAAATAAGCATCTCAGACTATAAGAAAGAAGATTCTCTGGTCTGATAAAACCAATATTGAACTTTTTGGCCTCACTTCAAAGCATCATTTTTAGAAGCAACCAGGCACTGCCAATAACATCCATATAATGAAGCATGATGGTGGCAGAATCATGCTGTGGTAATGTTTTTCAGTGTCTGGAACAGGAAGACTGGTCAGGGTTGAGGAAAAGCTGAATGGATCAAAGTGCAGAGATATTCTTAATGAAAACATGATCCAGAGTGCTTTGGACCTCAGACTAGGCCGAAGGTTCACAGCAGGAAAGACAACACAGGAGTGGCTTAGGAACAACTTTGTGAATGTCATTGAGTGGCTCGGCCAGAGCCCTGACTTGAACCCAACTGAATATTTCTAGAGAAACCAGAAGATTGCTATGCACAGATGGTCCTCATCCAACCTGACAGAGTTTGAAAGGGTCTGCAGAGGAAAATGGCAGAAAATAACCTAATCCAGATGTGCAAATCTTACCCGTGAATACTGGAGGCTGTAATAGCTGCCAAAGGTGAATCAACTATGTCCTGAGTAAAGGGTCTGAATACTTATATCAATGCAGGATTAGAATTTTTCCTTTTCAATAAATGTAAAAAGATTTTTAACATTCTGTTTTCACTTTCTCATTATGGGGTATTGAGGGAGGATTGATGGGGAAAAATGTGATATTTTATTTTAGCACAAGGCCGTAACATACCAAAATGTGAAAAAATTGAAAGGGTCTGAAGACTTTTGAATGCACTGTATCTGAAAGATGTGATACACTACTGCTAGATAAATGTTCTTAGGTCCCTGACAATGCTTTGGGCTCATTGCCATTCTGTCTAAGAATAGACATCTGGAGTATTTGAAATATTGCACATGTCAACTTCTACAGGCCTGTGACTTTAGTCAACTTCTAGAATCATTAAGGGGACCATGCTTTAGACCATCACATTTTGTCAAAAGAGCCCACCCTATTAACATTTGATCACATGGTATCCAATTGTTGGGACTCAAAAAACTGCAATAAACTATTGGGGAACCTGTCAGCAATGTTTCAATTTCCCTGCAATGCCACCAAAGGGGAATGAAGCTTTACACAATTCTCGTATAAATGAATAGACTGGCAATATAATATATAGACAGGTTAGGTTGTCCAGAATATAAGATATGCTCACCACAGATAACCCTTTTAACAAGCTTAGAAGGACCAGTCAGCAGTTAGCCATCAGCAGTTTCGACATGATAAACTGTTGACAGCACTAGGTAGAGGCTAAATCAGGCTGAATAAAAGTTAATATTCACAATACTCCAGATGAGAAAAACTCCACACAAGTAATGTTTGTACTGCTCTCCCCAGCCCCTCTCTAAGGAGTTTAGCATGGTCAAAACTGGAGACTCCCTTTTAAGGGTTGTTTAACAGACTGCTGGCCATTAGATAGAGACATTCATATATTTGGCTAGTTTTCTGACAGTTGTTTGCAGTTAGTAACTAAAACTGGATGGAGCTACTATTGTTTGGTAGATCTAGAAATTTGGCATGCATGCAAGATAAAATACTTATTAAAATGTCATCTCATAAAGTTATATTGATAAACGGGTATCCTGTTCCATAGTTCTAAATTGAAGGAAGGGACTAATAAAAACAACCAACCGCCTCATAATTTTTCATTTTAGAGTCTTTTGTCCCTATTAATTATGTCTACTATGGTTCTTGCACAATGTATTGACAATAGTTTCTAGGAAAGCCCTTTAAAACAAATACTGCAATACAGCAAGAGAATGCAATCCACACTTTATCAGCAATGGTCAGGCTATCCAAAGGCTTTAAAACAGATATTATGCTATTTACAAGGGGGAAATTTTACTGAGAAAATTCAGCCTCACTAGTGTTTTGCAAGTGTTTTTGTGAGGAATCACAGAGCTGTAAAAGGTCTGCCATAGACAGATGCATTAGCCCTTACTGTGCTAAGCAATTGAATGGTGGCTGTTAATATTCAGTCATGTATCATAAAGATCAGATCTGCAGAAGGCTGCACTTTCTGATATGGTTAAAAATACCAATGAATAGAATATGCTAAATAACCGTGGAGCCCCAGTTATGGGTCTTCAACACAGAGAAAGCCAGATATCCTTCAAAGGAAGGAAAACCAAGCAAAGGGGTGTCCCCATTACAGAGATCACCAGATCCACCATATTAAGTGGCCCCTATATCAAAATCCCGCTCTTTTTTACAAGCTTTAAGGAAGTGACGGGGAAGACCTAAGCCGGCTATCCATCCACAGACAGCTGTTTCAGTTTTCCTTCCTTTGAAGGATATCTGGCTTTGTCTGTGTTGAAGACCCATAACTGGAACTCCACAGTTATTTTGCATATCACTGTTTTCCAGGGAGCTTTGCATTTTGGATTGCTGTGTTGAGACTCTTAAATGAGGCTCCACTGTGGTTTCTTTAGCTGGTCTCCTTAAGATCAGCTATTGTTTTGTTTCAATAATTAGAATATGGATACCATATACCACACTGGAACAAAACAGGTTTTACATCACATGAAATCAAGGGTCTGAGCTAATTATATGTTTTAGTTTTATTGAAAAAAATAGTTTCAGAAAAAGCCACGAAAATGCAGTTGGGTACATATCTCTTTGAATTAATATTTTTTTTTAACAACACCATTTAAATGCCCTAGTTAACATCCCCATCATAATCCTAAAATGGTTTGTAAGAGCTGCTACCATAGTACTACAGTGTGTGTCTAAATGTGTGGCTCAGAAAGATTAAATAGAACATAGATAGACAGATAAACAAAATAAAATTCAAACATCCTCTTGCATAAAAGACTGTAGGTATATTGTGATGACTTTATACAGGATATCTTGTATATATTGCATTATACTGTATAGAAATGATATATAGAGCTGGAAGTTAGTCTGTGGCTGAAGCTACATGGTGTGAACAGATTCCTAGAATTAAGTGATACAAGAACTAGCTTTGAGGCATTAAGCAGTTCCCTAAAAAGCAAGTCCTACAAAAGGGGAACCTCACAGGAGTCTCTAAAGAATCCTTCATGTGCAAGGGAGCAGGAGCTAAGAGAGTTATTGTTTGTAAGAATGGGGCTATAGAAGCTAGCCTTGGAAGTGGGGGGTTTGTGCATGTACTTTGGAGGCTGCTACTGAAATGGTATAGGTTGAGGTGCATCATCAGCCTAATTGTGGTTAGCTCTGGAGGAGTCTGCTTTGGCAATCATCAAGCCATCCTAAAAGGAGCTAGTGAGTAGAGTTGAGCGAACACCTGGATGTTCGGGTTCGAGAAGTTCGGCCGAACTTCCCGGAAATGTTCGGGTTCGGGATCCGAACCCGATCCGAACTTCGTCCCGAACCCAAACCCCATTGAAGTCAATGGGGACCCGAACTTTTCGGCACTAAAACGGCTGTAAAACAGCCCAGGAAAGGGCTAGAGGGCTGCAAAAGGCAGCAACATGTAGGTAAATCCCCTGCAAACAAATGTGGATAGGGAAATGAATTAAAATAAAAATTAAATAAATAAAAATTAACCAAAATCAAATGGAGAGAGGTCCCATAGCAGAGAATCTGGCTTCCCGTCACCCACCACTGGAACAGTCCATTCTCAGATATTTAGGCCCCGGCACCCAGGCAGAGGAGAGAGGTCCCGTAACAGAGAATCTGGCTTCATGTCAGCAGAGAATCAGTCTTCATATCATAGCAGAGAATCAGGCTTCACGTCACCCACCACTGCAACAGTCCATTTTCATAAATTTAGGCCCAGCACCCAGGCAGAGGAGAGAGGTCCCGTAACAGAGGATCTGGCTTCATGTCAGCAGAGAATCAGTCTGCATGTCATAGCAGAGAATGAGGCTTCACGTCAGCCACCACTGCAACAGTCCATTGGCATATATTTAGGCCCAGGACCCAGGCAGAGGAGAGAGGTCCCGTAACAGACAATCTGGCTTCATGTCAGCAGAGAATCAGTCTGCATGTCATAGCAGAGAATGAGGCTTCACGTCAGCCACCACTGCAACAATCCATTGGCATATATTTAGGCCCAGGACCCAGGCAGAGGAGAGAGGTCCCGTAACAGACAATCTGGCTTCATGTCAGCAGAGAATCAGTCTGCATGTCATAGCAGAGAATGAGGCTTCACGTCAGCCACCACTGCAACAGTCCATTGGCATATATTTAGGCCCAGCACCCAGGCAGAGGAGAGAGGTCCCGTAACAGACAATCTGGCTTCATGTCAGCAGAGAATCAGCCTGCATGTCATAGCAGAGAATGAGGTTTCACGTCAGCCACCACTGCAACAATCCATTGGCATATATTTAGGCCCAGGACCCAGGCAGAGGAGAGAGGTCCCGTAACAGACAATCTGGCTTCATGTCAGCAGAGAATCAGTCTGCATGTCATAGCAGAGAATGAGGCTTCACGTCAGCCACCACTGCAACAGTCCATTGGCATATATTTAGGCCCAGGACCCAGGCAGAGGAGAGAGGTCCCGTAACAGACAATCTGGCTTCATGTCAGCAGAGAATCAGTCTGCATGTCATAGCAGAGAATGAGGCTTCACGTCAGCCACCACTGCAACAGTCCATTGGCATATATTTAGGCCCAGCACCCAGGCAGAGGAGAGAGGTCCCGTAACAGACAATCTGGCTTCATGTCAGCAGAGAATCAGTCTGCATGTCATAGCAGAGAATGAGGCTTCACGTCACCCACCACTGCAACAGTCCATTTTCATAAATTTAGGCCCAGCACCCAGGCAGAGGAGAGAGGTCCCGTAACAGAGGATCTGGCTTCATGTCAGCCGAGAATCAGTCTGCATGTCATAGCAGAGAATCAGGCTTCACGTCAGCCACCACTGCAACAGTCCATTGTCATAAATTTAGGCCCAGCACCCAGGCAGAGGAGAGAGGTCCCGTAACAGACAATCTGGCTTCATGTCAGCAGAGAATTAGTCTGCATGTCATAGCAGAGAATCAGGCTTCACGTCAGCCACCACTGCAACAGTCCATTGGCATATATTTAGGCCCTGGCACCCAGACAGAGGAGAGGTTCATTCAACTTTGGGTAGCCTCGCAATATAATGGTAAAATGAAAATAAAAATAGGATTGAATGAGGAAGTGCCCTGGAGTCCAATAATATATGGTTATGGGGAGGTAGTTAATGTCTAATCTGGACAAGGGACGGACAGGTCCTGTGGGATCCATGCCTGGTTCATTTTTATGAACGTCAGCTTGTCCACATTGGCTGTAGACAGGCGGCTGCGTTTGTCTGTAATGACGCCCCCTGCCGTGCTGAATACACGTTCAGACAAAACGCTGGCTGCCGGGCAGGCCAGCACCTCCAAGGCATAAAAGGCTAGCTCTGGCCACGTGGACAATTTAGAGACCCAGAAGTTGAATGGGGCCGAACCATCAGTCAGTACGTGGAGGGGTGTGCACACGTACTGTTCCACCATGTTAGTGAAATGTTGCCTCCTGCTAACACGTTGCGTATCAGGTGGTGGTGCAGTTAGCTGTGGCGTGTTGACAAAAGTTTTCCACATCTCTGCCATGCTAACCCTGCCCTCAGAGGAGCTGGCATTGACACAGCTGCCTTGGCGACCTCTTGCTCCTCCTCTGCCTTGGGCTTCCACTTGTTCCCCTGTGACATTTGGGAATGCTCTCAGTAGCGCGTCTACCAACGTGCGCTTGTACTCGCGCATCTTCCTATCACGCTCCAGTGCAGGAAGTAAGGTGGGCACATTGTCTTTGTAGCGTGGATCCAGCAGGGTGGCAACCCAGTAGTCCGCACAGGTTAAAATGTGGGCAACTCTGATGTCGTTGCGCAGGCACTGCAGCATGTAGTCGCTCATGTGTGCCAGGCTGCCCAGGGGTAAGGACAAGCTGTCCTCTGTGGGAGGCGTATCGTCATCGTCCTGCCTTTCCCCCCAGCCACGCACCAGTGATGGACCCGAGCTGCGTTGGGTGCCACCCCGCTGTGACCATGCTTCATCCTCATCCTCCTCTACCTCCTCCTCATCCTCGTCCTCCTCGTCCTCCAGTAGTGGGCCCTGGCTGGCCACATTTGTACCTGGCCTCTGCTGTTGCCAAAAACCTCCCTCTGAGTCACTTCGAAGAGACTGGCCTGAAAGTGCTAAAAATGACCCCTCTTCCTCCTCCTCCTCCTCCTCCTCCTCCTGGGCCACCTCCTCTTCCATCATCGCCCTAAGTGTTTTCTCAAGGAGACATAGAAGTGGTATTGTAACGCTGATAACGGTGTCATCACCACTGGCCATGTTGGTGGAGTACTCGAAACAGCGCAACAGGGCACACAGGTCTCGCATGGAGGCCCAGTCATTGGTGGTGAAGTGGTGCTGTTCTGTAGTGCGACTGACCCGTGCGTGCTGCAGCTGAAACTCCACTATGGCCTGCTGCTGCTCGCACAGTCTGTCCAGCATGTGCAAGGTGGAGTTCCACCTGGTGGGCACGTCGCATATGAGGCGGTGAGCGGGAAGGCCGAAGTTACGCTGTAGCGCAGACAGGCGAGCAGCAGCAGGATGTGAACGCCGGAAGCGCGAACAGACGGCCCGCACTTTATGCAGCAGCTCTGACATGTCGGGGTAGTTGTGAATGAACTTCTGCACCACCAAATTCAGCACATGCGCCAAGCAAGGGATGTGCGTCAAATTGGCTAGTCCCAGAGCTGCAACGAGATTTCGCCCATTATCACACACCACCAGGCCGGGCTTGAGGCTCACCGGCAGCAACCACTCGTCGGTCTGTTGTTCAATACCCCGCCACAACTCCTGTGCGGTGTGGGGCCTGTCCCCCAAACATATGAGTTTCAGAATGGCCTGCTGACGTTTACCCCGGGCTGTGCTGAAGTTGGTGGTGAAGGTGTGTGGCTGACTGGATGAGCAGGTGGAAGAAGAGGAGGAGGAAGCCGAGAAGGAGGAGGTGGCAACAGGAGGCAAAGAATGTTCCCCTGCGATCCTTGGCGGCGGAAGGACGTGCGCCAAACAGCTCTCCGCCTGGGGCCCAGCTGCCACTACATTTACCCAGTGTGCAGTTAGGGAGATATAGCGTCCCTGGCCGTGCTTACTGGTCCACGTATCTGTGGTTAGGTGCACCTTGCCACAGATGGCGTTGCGCAGTGCACACTTGATTTTATCGGATACTTGGTTGTGCAGGGAAGGCACGGCTCTCTTGGAGAAGTAGTGCCGGCTGGGAACAACATACTGTGGGACAGCAAGCGACATGAGCTGTTTGAAGCTGTCTGTGTCCACCAGCCTAAATGACAGCATTTCATAGGCCAGTAGTTTAGAAATGCTGGCATTCAGGGCCAGGGATCGAGGGTGGCTAGGTGGGAATTTACGCTTTCTATCAAATGTTTGTGAGATGGAGAGCTGAACGCTGGCGTGTGACATGGTTGAGACGCTTGGTGACGGAGGTGGTGGTGGTGGTGTTGGTTGTACATCCCCTGTTTGCTGGGCGGCAGGTGCCAACGTTCCTCCAGAGGCGGAGGAAGAGGCCGAGGCGGCAGCAGCAGAATAGGCCGAGGCGGCAGCAGCAGAAGAGGTAGCAGGGGGAGCCTGAGTGACTTCCTTGGTTTTAAGGTGTTTACTCCACTGCAGTTCATGCTTTGCATGCAGGTGCCTGGTCATGCAGGTTGTGCTCAGGTTCAGAACGTTAATGCCTCGCTTCAGGCTCTGATGGCACAGCGTGCAAACCACTCGGGTCTTGTCGTCAGCACATTGTTTGAAGAAGTGCCATGCCAGGGAACTCCTTGAAGCTGCCTTTGGGGTGATCGGTCCCAGATGGCGGGGGTCAGTAGCAGGCGGAGTCTCTTGGCGGCGGGTGTTCTGCTTTTGCCCACTGCTCCCTCTTTTGCTACGCTGTTGGCTCGGTCTCACCACTGCCTCTTCCTCCGAACTGTGAAAGTCAGTGGCACGACCTTCAGTTGGCACCTGTGTTTCGTCATCATCAGAGACATGCTGAGGTGGTATTCCCATGTCTTCATCATCAGGAAACATAAGTGGTTGTGCGTCAGTGCATTCTATGTCTTTCACCGCTGGGGAAGGGCTAGGTGGATGCCCTTGGGAAACCCTGCCAGCGGAGTCTTCAAACAGCATAAGAGACTGCTGCATAACTTGAGGCTGAGACAGTTTCCCTGGTATGCATGGGGGTGATGTGACAGACTGATGGGGTTGGTTTTCAGGCGCCATCTGTGCGCTTTCTGCAGAAGACTGGGTGGGAGATAATGTGAACGTGCTGGATCCACTGTCGGCCACCCAATTGACTAATGCCTGTACCTGCTCAGGCCTTACCATCCTTAGAACGGCATTGGGCCCCACCATATATCGCTGTAAATTCTGGCGGCTACTGGGACCTGAGGTAGTTGGTACACTAGGACGTGTGGATGTGGCAGAACGGCCACGTCCTCTCCCAGCACCAGAGGGTCCACTAACACCACCACGACCATGTCCACGTCCGCGTCCCTTACTAGATGTTTTTCTCATTGTTATGGTTCACCACAACAACAAAAATATTATTTGGCCCAATGTATTGTATTCAAATTCAGCGGGATATAAATTTGAGGCCTAGTATTTAGGCGCTGGGTGACCGGTATGGATTTACTAACAGAATTAGACTTGGAAATGCACAGTAGCGTGTGTGTGAAGTTATTCTGAATGACCCTATGTGCACCTTGAATATTATATACCCTTTTAGGGATAGATTTCAAATAGCTCTGATATAGCAGAAACCACTAAATTATGAAATTGCTAAATTGGGAATTGTACTTCAACCCAGAACAAAAAATGTGCTTTGACGGACACTAAATAACTTTCCCAGCCACAACAGGACAGCGGTAACGAGAGATTTAGCGGGATATAAATTTGAGGCCTAGTATTTAGGCGCTGGGTGACCGGTATGGATTTAGTGACAGAATTAGACTTGGAAATGCACAGTAGCGTGTGTGTGAAGTTATTCTGAATGACCCTATGTGCACCTTGAATATTATATACCCTTTTAGGGATAGATTTCAAATAGCTCTGATATAGCAGGAACCACTAAATTATGAAATTGCTAAATTGGGAATTGTACTTCAAACCAGAACAAAAAATGTGCTTTGACGGACACTAAATAACTTTCCCAGCCACAACAGGACAGCGGTAACGAGAGATTTAGCGGGATATAAATTTGAGGCCTAGTATTTAGGCGCTGGGTGACCGGTATGGATTTAGTGACAGAATTAGACTTGGAAATGCACAGTAGCGTGTGTGTGAAGTTATTCTGAATGAACCTATGTGCACCTTGAATATTATATACCCTTTTAGGGATAGATTTCAAATTGCTCTGATATAGCAGGAACCACTAAATTATGAAATTGCTAAATTGGGAATTGTACTTCAACCCAGAACAAAAAATGTGCTTTGACGGACACTAAATAACTTTCCCAGCCACAACAGGACAGCGGTAACGAGAGATTTAGCGGGATATAAATTTGAGGCCTAGTATTTAGGCGCTGGGTGACCGGTATGGATTTAGTGACAGAATTAGACTGGGATATGGCCAAAAAATAACCACACTATTGCTGGTTAAATGCACTTGGTGACGGGCGCAGCTTGCCCCTGATGTAGTATATGGCCAAAAAATGAACAGACTATTGCTGGTTAAATGCACTTGGTGTCACAGCTTGACGAACCACACTACTGAGGGTTAAATGCACTTGGTGATGGGCGCAGCTTGCCCCTGATGTAGTATATGGCCAAAAAATGAACAGACTATTGCTGGTTAAATGCACTTGGTGACGGGCGCAGCTTGCCCCTGATTTAGTATATGGCCAAAAAATGAACAGACTATTGCTGGTTAAATGCACTTGGTGTGATAGCTTGACCAACCACACTACTGAGGGTTAAATGCACTTGGTGACGGGCGCAGCTTGCCCCTGATGTAGTATATGGCCAAAAAATGAACAGACTATTGCTGGTTAAATGCACTTGGTGTCACAGCTTGACGAACCACACTACTGAGGGTTAAATGCACTTGGTGACGGGCGCAGCTTGCCCCTGATGTAGTATATGGCCAAAAAATAAACAGACTATTGCTGGTTAAATGCACTTGGTGTGACAGCTTCACCCTGATGTAGGCTTTAGCCAAAAAACAACCACACCATTGAGGGTTAAATGCACTTGGTGACAGGCGCAGCTTGCCCCTGATTTTGTATATGGCCAAAAAATGAACAGACTATTGCTGGTTAAATGCACTTGGTGTGACAGCTTCACCCTGATGTAGGCTTTAGCCAAAAAACAACCACACCATTGAGGGTTAAATGCACTTGGTCGCAGCTTGGATGCACTTGGTCGCAGCACCGCACAAGACACAAAATGGCCGCCGATCACTCCAGAAAAAAGTGACTGACAAACGGTCTGGGCAGCCTAAAAACAGTGAGTGAGCATTTGAATTTCAGTAGCTCAATGATGCACAGCTGCAGATCGATCAATTAATCAAGTGAAGTCCTTTGGAGGAGTTAATCTGCCTAATCTCGCCCTACTGTCGCATCCGCAACCTCTCCCTACGCTAATCAGAGCAGAGTGACGGGCGGCGCTATGTGACTCCAGCTTAAATAGAGGCTGGGTCACATGGTGCTCTGGCCAATCACAGCCATGCCAATAGTAGGCATGGCTGTGACGGCCTCTTGGGGCAAGTAGTATGACGCTTGTTGATTGGCTGCTTTGCAGCCTTTCAAAAAGCGCCAAGAAAGCGTCACAAAAGCGCCAAGAAAGCGACGAACACCAAACCCGAACCCGGACTTTTACGAAAATGTCCGGGTTCGGGTCCGTGTCACGGACACCCCAAAATTCGGTACGAACCCGAACTATACAGTTCGAGTTCGCTCATCCCTACTAGTGAGGGGTAAGCGGTACTGAGTTCAGACCTAAGGGAGGCTATAATGCAGCTGGGTCCAGTCAGGGCGGTGACATGTGCCAATTATTTGGGGAGGAGCAATAATAGAGGTCTCTTTAACTGGAGACTGTGGTGTTTGTCACTGAGGAGGGGAAAGTGTGAGTGAAGCTTTTGAATACAGAGCTGGGCATAAAGGTCCTAGAACTCTCGGGGCCTGGCATAAGGAGTATTGTAATTCTATTAACCTACACAAAGGCTGTTCTGTCAACTAGACAGCTACAATTACCACTTGTACAACATCCGGAATAGACCATAACAAACAAGTGGAAATAATGTATCAAAATATAATTTATTATAAAATACAATATATGGGGAGACAACAGGATGGTATACAGTGTACGGAGAAGCACAGGGCCAATGACACCAAAGAACTACCAGTATATCTGTGCAGTGTGAAGCACAGGTTATTACAACCAATGAATCAAGGCATGAAGCTCAAGGATAGCCAGGACAGTATGACATGGAAGGGTCGCCCTAATGGGGCTATGTACACAAGGTACAAAAGACCATACCTGGTAACCCGTGAGCCATCACCCATATGCCAAAATACATAGGCGCCGAGACTGACTAATATGATAATAAATCCAAGGTAGGAATCGATGTCTAAATCTCATAACATGCGCCTAGATCCGAGGGACCCACTATGGATATATACAGGGGTACCCTATAGGGAATGTGGGGCTGTACTAATGGCAGGACGTACCTGAAGACATGGTAGTAAAGTGGATGTCAGACCCTGAGCGCGAGACCTCGACGCGCGTTTCACCTCAGCGGCTTCGTCAGGAGGTACTGAATGGTAAGTGAGCAGGGTATATATAGGCTAGAATAGGGGTGGGATGATGGAGGAGTATTACCAGGATACGACTCACCTGCGGTCAACACAATCGGGCGCGGAGAACACCATGATCCACGGCGCCATCTTTCAGCGCGTCCACGTCTGCGTACCGCGCATGCGCGGCGCTTGCAGACGTCACGGAGCGCGTCGAGATGGCGTCGTGCAGCGCATGCGCACCCCGCGACCCAGTGGAACGCAGGTGACCCGCAACTCTCAGCGATGAATGGGGAACTGCAGATGGACCTGCTCAATACTACAGGAACACACTCTCTCTATATCCACATTGGGTCCCGTATAATCCAGGGCGCATAGCATCAGTGAAAAAGATCTACCAGTGAAATAAAAAAGTGAAAATGTGAGTGTAAAAAGTTATATGTGTATATGGAAAAAATCCATTTATATAGCTGTATACAAAATAGGACTAAGGCCCGCCCACACAGTGGGACGTCAACTGAAAGAAAAGTGATATATGAAGGAACCATAGTAAGTGAAATCAAAATACTATACATGAATCGTGAAAAAAATATATATATATGTATAACTGGTGCGAAAAAAAGAATAAATTATAAACATCATGTGTGGATACATATATGTACCATCTGTGATATGCATATAATCGATGAGATCCATGATCGAAGGAACATAATTAGAATATTCATGATTGACAATATAATATATAATATGGGACAATATGACGCATGATAAAACACAATCCATATCAATCTATAATAGATAAAATACTACCATCTGTAATGGATATACAATCGATGCAGTGATGTACGCATAGTCAAACATGATCATTAGAATCAATGGTTGAACATACGTACAGCACTGGGAACAAACATGATAATATAATTATTCATCTAAACATGGTCTCTATAGTTTCAGAACAAAATCATGTGTTCATGATGCTATGCGCCCTGGATTATACGGGACCCAATGTGGATATAGAGAGAGTGTGTTCCTGTAGTATTGAGCAGGTCCATCTGCAGTTCCCCATTCATCGCTGAGTTGCGGGTCATCTGCGTTCCACTGGGTCGCGGGGTGCGCATGCGCTGCACGACGCCATCTCGACGCGCTCCGTGACGTCTGCAAGCGCCGCGCATGCGGGGTACTCAGACGTGGACGCGCTGAAAGATGACGCCGTGGATCATGGTGTTCTCCGCGCTCGATTGTGTGGACCGCAGGTGAGTCGTATCCTGATAATACTCCTCCATTATCCCACCACTATTCTAGCCTATATATACCCTGCTCACTTACCATTCAGTACCTCCTGACGAAGCCGCTGAGGTGAAACGCGCGTCGAGGTCTCGCGCTCAGGGTCTGACATCCACTTTACTACCATGTCTTTAGGTACGTCCTGCCATTAGTACAGCCCCACATTCCCAATAGGGTACCCCTGTATATATCCATAGTGGGTCCCTCGGATCTAGGCGCATGTTATGAGATTTAGACATCGATTCCTACCTTGGATTTATTATCATATTGGTCAGTCTCGGCGCCTATGTATTTTGGCATATGGGTGATGGCTCACGGGTTACCAGGTATGGTCTTTTGTACCTTGTATACATAGCCCCATTAGGGCGACCCTTCCATGTCATACTGTCCTGGCTATCCTTGAGCTTCACGCCTTGATCCATTGGTTGTACTAACCTGTGCTTCACACTGCACAGATATACTGGTAGTTCTTTGGTGTCATTGGCCCTGTGCTTCTCCGTACACTGTATACCATCCTGTTGTCTCCCCATATTTTGTATTTTATAATAAATGATAAGGAGTATCGTAAGCCTTGAGAGCAGGGTCAAAGCAGAGAAATTGGCGTCTAGAGAGTGGGGCTCTGGGAGAAACGACTACTTGATAATTAAACATAGCAAATAGGGACCTGAGATAGAGAGACACTGATAGATTTTACTATTTATTATTGGAATTTCAGAATTTTATGACACTGCATGTATTTACTTTCATTGCCAGCTTTGATACACTGTTGAGTTTTAGATATGCACATCCCTTAAGAACAATACATATTTTCAGGACTAAAATGTTCACACACACATACAGTGCCTTGCAAAAGTATTCACCCCCTTGACTTTTTTCATGTTTTGGTGCCTTACAACCTGAAATTAACATAGATTGTTTGAGGATTTGCATCATTTAATTTATAAAACATGCCCACAACTTTGAAGATTTTATTTATTTATTGTGAAACAAACAACAAATAGGACAAAATCACAAAAAAAAAAGTCAATGTGCATAACTATTCATCCCCCTAAAGTCAATACTTTGTGAAGCCATCTTTTGTGGCAATCACAGCTCCAAGTCGCTTTGGATAAGTCTCTATGAGCTTGCCACATCTTACCATTGGGATGTTTGCCCATTCCTCCTTGCAAAACTGCTCCAGCTCCTTCAAGTTGCATGGTTTGCGCTTGTGAACAGCAATCTTTAAGGCTGACCACAGATTTTCTATTGGATTGAGATCTGGGCATTGACTAGACCATTCCAACACATTTAAATGTTTCCCCTTAAACCACTCAAGTGTTGCTTTAGCAGTGTGTTTGGGGTCATTTTCCTGCTGAAAGGTGAATCTCCGTCCTAGCCTCAAATCACGCAGAGTGGTACAGGTTTTGCTCAAGAATATCCCTGTATTTAGCACCATCCATCTTTCCCTCAACTCTGACCGGTTTCCCAGTCCTGGCTGCTGAAAAACATCCCTACAGCATTATGCTGCCACCACCATGTTTCACTGTGGGCATGGTGTTCTTTGGGTGATGTGATATGTTGGGTTTGAGCCAGACATAGCATTTTCTTTGATGGTCGAAAAGTTCAATTTTAGTCTCATCAGACTAGAGCATCTTCCTCCATGCATTTTGAGAGTCTCCCACATGCCTTTTCGCAAACTCACAACGTGCCTTTTTGTTTTTTGCTGAAAGTAATGGCTTTCTTCTGGCCACTCTGCCATACTCTATGGAGCATATGGTTTATTGTCGTCCTATGTACAGATACTCGAGTCTCTGCTGTGGAACTCTTCAACTCCTCCAGGGTCATCTTAGGTCTCTGTGCTGTCCCTCTTATTAATGTCTTCCTTGCCCGGTCTGTGAGTTTTAGTGGGCGGCCGTCTCTTGGCAGGTTTGCTGTTGTGCCATGTTCTTTCCATTTGGTTGTGATAGATTTGATGGTGCTCCTGGGGATCATCAAGGATTTGGATATTTTTTATAACCTAACCCTGACTTGTACTTCTTAACAACATCGTCCCTTACTTGTTTGGAGAGTTCCTTGGTCTTCATTGCAGTGTTTGGGTAGTGATGCCTCTTGCTTAGGTGTTGCCGCCTCTGGGGCCTTTCAAAAAAGGTGTGTATATGTAATGACAGATCATGTGACACTTAGATTGCACACATGTGGACATCATTTCTCTAATGATGTGACTTCTGAAGGTAATTGGTTGCACCAGAGCTTTTTATGGCCTTCCTAACAAACGGGGGTGAATACATACGCACATGCCAATTATCTGTTTTCTATTTCTAAACAATAGATTTATTTATATATTTTTCTCATTTCACTTCACCAACTTAATTCAGATTAACAAAACATTGAACTTCAGGTTGTAATATAAAAAAACACAAAAAAGTCAAGGGGGGTTAATACTTTTGCAAGGCACTGTATCTGGGAATACGATCAGGTGCAAATATGATCTATGTTTAATATAATACTTTGCTATTTCACAATTTTTTATATCACTAATATGGACTTAATACACAGAGGAAAAGGTAAAACACACAATGTAATCTACCAAGAATGTTTAGATGGAAGTCTAGTTACATTTTTTATCAATTTAGTCAACATCAATTCTATCTGAATTGTAAAGCAAATATTTAAGAACACTATGTTTTACTTTTTTCCACTTCTACACTGAGATATATATGTTTGAAAGATAAAACATATGTAGTCTGTATTATATATATATATTTTAAACTAAAGGCATCATTATGTCAGTGTTTCTAGAATGAAATACAATTCACAATATGGCACTCGTATTAATAATCTTATCGCATCAGCATAATGTGAACTAGCACATTGCTGCATAAAAAATGCAGAGTTCTCCTTTAGTTCTGTTGGTAAGCTGGGTAGTGGAAGTCTTATTTGATGTCACCATCAGGGCAGTATGATTAATACCAATAGCGTACACAGAGAAGTAAGGGCCCCATAGCAAGGATCAAATCATCCCCCCCCTCCCCTCACAGGACAGAAGGTTTTCTGCCTAAACCCTTTTCAATGACCCTTGGGCCATTTTTCCACTGCCTCATTTGCTAAAGGTTGTTCCTTTAGACTCTAAAGTTTAGAGGGTAGAGTCCTAACCAAGTTTTCACCTCCAGTAGATGAGGAGATAATTCCAACTAAGACTGGGCTCCCTCTTGCCCTGGGCCCCATAGCAGTCACATGTCTGCCGCTATGATAGTTACACCCCTGGTTGGTACTGCCATCAGGGGCCCAGCCACAAATAGAAAAATGGGGCCTGGCTATCCCTGCCGCATGTTAGTTTACTTCCAATTAGTTATTTTGGAGAAATAAATGGACCCTACAATGTAATGAGACCATACCCCAAAGCAACTACCACTGGGACCTTGCTCTCAGTGTGCACACTGGTGTCAGTACACTGTATGCACTGACACACACAACATTCTGATACTGTCCAGTGTCATGATCTTGCTAGCAGGATGCCAGTTCATAGCACTGCAACTTCCAGGAATACATCAACCGCCACAATTTAGGTCACAATTTAGGAAAACTTCATTTTCCAATGATTTCTATGGAGGATGTGTAACTTAAAGGGATTGTCTGGTCTTGGAGCCAACAACACCTACAGTATCTTTCAGACCTGTACCCCTGAATAACTTTGAGCGTAGCAAAGCATTTGAAGCAGAATTTGGCCCAAAGTTTAGGAATACTTTGATTCACAACTAATGCGAATTTCCTCGTGCTTTGTGCTAATGAATGATTTTTTTCCTAAAATAGCGGCTGCATGAATTACAAAGTTAAAGTAAAAAGCCCAGGAACGTGATATCACCCATAATGCCATGCAGCCAGCCAATCTGCAGATAGCCATCCCCTGTGTCACAGCCCTATATAACCTTTATCCCACGTGGTCTCTGCCATTGTCCTGAGAGCTGAGCATAGAGAGAGACGTGGCAAGCGCTCATGTGCTAGGGACAGTGTTGCTTAAAATGATTAATAGAAGAATATTGAGAGGGAAAGTGCAGGGAGACTTATTCTGTGGCAGTTTTATTTATTTTTTCCCTACATTTATCATCTTTCAAATCATCTTTCAAAGTCTCCATGTCCTAGAACAGTCACCAAGATACAGAGAGAGAAGGACCTGGGTGTTCCTGATGACACTGTCATCAATATTAGATGATGTGGAAAAGGAGGAAAAGCAGATGGCAGAAGAAAAGCTCCCACCTGTAGGGCAGCAGAGCGCTGGGGTTGGAGAAGTGGGTATGCCAGAACTGATTCATATTCAGTGTTTAGTGTCAAATAACCTGCAGGAGATTGCAGGCAAGTACAGAAATAATATGAATTTTGTCCTCCTACCTAACCAGCCAAACTCCATTCCAGGAACTGCCCCTTTTTAAAGCTGCCTCGCACCATTAACAATGAAGAAAGACTATACAATGCGGTCTTCATTATTAAATGAAAGGCAGTTTTAAGCTAATTGGCTGCGCTGTTCTTCACTGCAGCATGGCCGCAACCCGCCCACAGCATGTCTGCTCTGTGCCCTAAGGCAGAGTGGCCTGGGTATACCTGATTTATAGCGATTCGTGACAAATTAATTCATAAAAAAATCACATTTCTTGGCTAACCTTGCAAGATGTCCAATCAAATTTTTAAAAACTTCGCTAATTTCTACCCCTGAACATAAAAAGGCAGACTCACCTGCCCACAGTCCCACTGCTGCACTGTTGCCAGCTGCTTCTGGTTGACATGGGACCGGGAAGCAGCAGGGTCCCATGACCACTGCGGCCAATCACAGGCCTCATCAATCACATCGCCTTGAACATCATTTCATAGCTATAAGGTACCATTCAAGTTGATGTGACTACTGAGGCCTTTGATTGAGGCCACTTTTCACAGAGGAAAGTGATAGAACAGAGCTCACAACAGCATATAACATAGTCCATGGCACCAGATCTTCCAGGCAAGGGACAACCATCTATTTCATATTTTTAAAATGTCATATGTGTAACTTCGTTTTTGCAAATATCTCTGCAAAGGTAAGTGATGGAGAAGAACGGAGACAGGGTTCCAGCATCAGCAGTAGGGGTTTTGTCTGGGACCTGAATAATTTATGGAGTCTGGTCTGGTGCCTGAATTAATTTAGGTCTAGTCTGGGGTCTGAATTAATTTGACACGTGGTCTGGGGACTATGTAGGTAATGTAGGTGCTGTGAGTGAAGAGGAAGAAAAGGGACTACACCTCATGAGTGGCTGCACTCTGCACAGACAGCAAATTGAGTACAATGATTTATTTTTTTGCCTCCCCTGCCCCTCGACACTGAGTAACTCTCAGGTTGAGTCTTCCTCATGGCCTCACATCCACCTCACTACTTTCTTTTCCCCCAGCCCTGTCTTTACCATCTACAGAGCCCAGCTACACCTAGTTTCTCCCCCTTGCCCCCTGACAGACCCCTTGCTCACCTACTGCCCCACCTAGCCCCACCACAGAGCCCCTTCCAGTATGCTTCTACACCTGTACACTCACGCCACTTTTTGTTGCACCTACAGGGGTCCCAGACTACAGTACTGGAAAAAGATAATTGAAGCAGCGCTCACCTGCGTTCGGCCACTCAGAAGCATGGGCACAGCCCGGACCCGGCTGACATGAATTGTAGAGAGAAAATAAAGAAATCCAACTTCTGAAAAATGTGTCACTTTATTCCAACGTTAAAATCTCCACATACAGGAAAAAAACATACAGGTTCTACGCGTTTCTGACCTAAAAAAACTTAATGGACCATTATGTTTTTAGGTCCAAAATGCGTAGAACCTGTATGTTTTTTTCCTGTATGTGGATATTTTAATATTGGAATAAAGTGACACATTTTTCAGAAGCTGGATTTCTTTATTTTCAGACTACAGTACTGGACCGTGTGGAACCTAGAAACACCTGCTACCAGACCTTGTTAACACCTAGTAAACACTGTAACAGAGATAATTTAAAAAAAATAGCTGCATGTAACAGCTGGAAGCTGTAAATAACTATATTTTTTATAATTTTTAAGACATGCATGTGTTGGTTGGACAAACAGTTCTTTTTTTATCAGAACTGAATGGATGATCCTTCATCCCCTTTCTATCCAAGGCCTTACATTTTATCACTGTGAACTGATAAATGAGTGTGGCACTGTGATGGTGGAGGCACATAAGCTGTGCCTCTGGCAACACTTGTGGGTGCAGATGTATTATATAGCCAACTCTAAAGGTGGGGTCAGAAAGAATTCCTGCCCATTTAACCATTTAAATACCACAGTAAGTGCTGAATGCAGCATTTAAGCATTTAAAAAGCAAGAGGGAGCTCTGTTATACAATTGGGTGTCAGTTTTTGCAGCAAATATTTTTGACAATAAAATGGGCTGTCACATTTCAAACACCTCAGGATAGGGAATAAATGTCTGATTTGCAAGGGTCTAACTGATGGGGTCCCCACCAATCATGTAAATAGGGTCCCACCTATTAATGGAGCAGCGGTCATACACATGATGCATACACACTTCTGGTCCGTTCAACAGTATTGGGCTTCTGGCTTGTACTCAGCTATGTCTGGCAGTCCAATAGAGTTGAAAGCAGCGGCATTGTGCAAGCCTGACCATCAGTCTATTCAAACAGGGGAACACAGGGCCCCCATTCTAGTTAGTGATCAGTGGGGCCTGTAAGAAGGTACCTTTGTATGCAATTTGGATTGCAATATGGAATTTGATTTTGGATTGTGAACTTTGTAGTTTGCAATTGGTGGAACTGTAAGTGAACACCCAGATAACTGGTTCAGTATACAGTTCTAATCACTATATTAACAGTAGGAGCATTATATAACTGTTTTAAATACCTATTTGACCTCTCTGCTTCCATAAAACACAGCTCTTAGTGGAGTGAATGTCTGTTCAGCTTCTCTCTCTGGTGAATAATAATTTCTAGCAGGTCCTGCTAGGGAATTTCCAACACAGGCTGTGTGTGAGGTTGGCTGTGATTGGCCAAGACTCCTGCTGTGTGTGAGGCTGGCTGTGATTGGTCTAGACTCTTGCCCAGCAACAACAGTTTAACTCTATGCTTTCTGTTGTTTCTGCTGTGTCATTGAGCTTACGTCACATCCATATAATGAATCTTAAAGGCATATTATCTGTGAACACAATATATATAACAGTTGTATGACATCCAAACACAAAGTCACTGTAAATAACTCTGCTTTATCTTTGTCTTTAACACACAAACATAGGAACTGTATTAAGGTTATTGGCAGGTCTAGCTGTATAAACATATAAGCTATGTTAGCAACCTAGGACAGGTATTAGCTGGCCAGCTACACTGGGACCTCCTTCTGCCCTATCTTATGTTCACAGTGCGAGAAGTGCTCCAGGCCTCTACTGGGTTCTCGCCCTTTGAACTAGTATATGGCAGACATCCACGTGGTCGGTTAGACATAGCCAAAGAGGCGTGGGAGCAAAAATCCACACCATACAAAAGTGTTGATGAATACGTCACCCAGATGCAGGAACTTATTGGAAACCGTGTTGCCGCTGGTAAAGCAACATAAGGAGGCAGCTCAGCGAGCTCAAATTTGGCTGTTTAATCGGCAGGCTCGGGTCCATATCTTTTACCTGGGAGATCGGGTTTTGGTTCTGGTACCAACAGTGGACAGTAAGTTACTGGCTAGTTGGCAGGGACCCTACGAGGTACTCAAAAAGGATGGATAAGTAAACTACAAGGTACACTAGCCAGGGCAGTGGAAGCCGGAGCAGGTGTACCATGTAAATTTACTCAAACCGTGGAAAGATAGGGAGACTAGTACTGATGATAGCCGGCGGCCGAGTTTTCTAGGGGGAGAGGTTCCAGACCCTAAGTCTGATATAAGAGAAGCGGTTGCCACAGTGAAGATTGCTGACAGCCTCTCCTCTAAACAGACTCAGGAGGCCAGGGAGTTTGTCAGCAAGAACACGGATGTGGTCTCAGACCTCCCTGGATGCACTTCCATAATCCAGCATGACATTCTCACTGAGCCTCAGGCCAAAATCTGGGTACCCGAGGCTCGGCAACAGACCATCTCTAAGGAAGTACAATTAATGCTGCAACTAGATGTCATCGAGGAGTCTAGAAGTGAGTGGGCCAGCCCTACAGTATTGATACCCAAACTAGACGGGACGTTGCGGTTTTGTAACAATTTTCAAAAATTAAACGACGTATCTAAGTTTGATGCGTATGCCATGCCCTGGGTGGACGAGCTTATTGAGAGGTTAGGGCAAGCCTGGTATTTTTTTGTTTTGGACTTCACAAAAGGGTACTGGCAGGTACACTTAACGGAGGCTGCCAAAGAGAAAATGCCCTTCATCACACCGGAGGGTCTATACCAGTATAAGGTGTTAACCTTTGATCTGCATGGCGCCCCCTCAACTTTCCAAAGGCTAATGGACATTGTGCTGCGACCACATCATCGGTACTCTTCGGCTTACCTGGACGATATTATCATCCACAGTACTGACTGGGAAAGTCACCTGCCCAAAGCGCAGGCTGTAGTAGACTCCCTTCAAAAAGCTGGACTAACCACTAACCCCAAAAAATGCACGATAGGGTTAGAGGAGACAAAATACTTGGGGTATGTCATTGGGCGCAGGGTGATCTAACCCCAAGTAAACAAAATAGCGGCGATAAGAAATTGGCCGAACCTGTCACTACTATACAAGTAAAGTAATTCCTGGGAATGATAGGCTATTACATGAGATTTGTTCCCCACTTTTCCACTGTAGCCACTCCCTTGACAGAGCTCTTGAAGGGACGAAAATCAGTGATGGTTCGCTGGGATGAGCAGGTGGAAGAGGCTTTTTGCACTTTGAAGTTGGCCCTGTGCTGGTCACCGGTTTTGGTGACGCCCGACTTCAATAGGGAGTTTGTGGTACAGATAGATGCCTCCGAAGTAGGCCTTGGTGCTGTACTCTCTCAGGAAGTCAACAGGGAGGAGCATCCTGTTGTCTTTTTAAGCCGCAAGCTCACCCCAGCAAAAACCAGGCATAGTATAGTGGAGAGAGAGAGTGCCTGGCTATCAAGGGGGCACTTGAGTCTCTCCGCTACTATTTGTTGGGGAGAAAGTTCCGCCTGGTGACTGACCACTACCCTCTCAAGTGGATGAGCCAGACCAAAGAGAGAAATGCCTGAGTCACCAGGTGGTTCCTGTCCTTACAGAACTTTAAGTTCTCCGTGGAACACAGGGTAGGCCGGTTGCAGGGAAACGCGGATGCCTGTCCCGAGTATACTGTATTGCATGTGTTCACCCCCTCAGGGTTGAACAAAGAGGGGGTATGTGAGAAGGTACCTGGAATCAATGTGGATGGAATATCTGTAAAGAATAAATCAAGACAACTGGACGTACTGTAGATTTCTTGAAAACGTTTCACTCTTTCTTCCAATGAGCTTTCTCAATTCTGAGTGACTGTACAAGAATTCTCTGGGAATAAATATGTGACTGAATCAACATCTGGTGGGTTGGTGGGACCCAGTGCCATGGGTGGCATAATCAGACAGCAGAGGTGCTGTTTGACCCCTGGATCCCGCTGCCTACTAGGGCAGTGCCGCCTCGTCACTGCATGGTCGCTGCGCTTTTTTTTCAGAGTAGGTCCCACTCAAAGAGGCGAGCTTTGTGTGGTGAGTGGGCTTATGCCTTTTGATCAAAATGTACACTAATGCCTCTTGTACAGCATGCAGTATGGGGGGCTATACACTTTATTATAGCGCTGAGTGACACATTTTTCAGAAGCTGGATTTCTTTATTTTCAGACTATAGTACTGGACCGTGTGGAACCTAGAAACACCTGCTACCAGACCTTGTTAACACCTAGTAAACACTGTAACAGAGATAATTTTAAGAAATAGCTTCATGCAACAGCTGTAAGCAACTTTACATATGTAGACAATACAAGAATCTTTAAATAATGATTAAATTAAATAACTCTATTTTTTATAATTTTTAAGACATGCATGTGTTGGTTGGACAAACAGTTCTTTTTTTATCAGAACTGAATGGATGATCCTTCATCCCCTTTCTATCCAAGGCCTTACATTTTATCACTGTGAACTGATAAATGAGTGTGGCACTGTGATGGTGGAGGTACATAAGCTGTGCCTCTGGCAACACTTGTGGGTGCAGATGTATTATATAGCCAACTCTAAAGGTGGGGTCAGAAAGAATTCCTGCCCATTTAACCACTTATAGCCAACTCTAAAGGTGGGGTCAGAAAGAATTCCTGCTCATTTTACCACTGCCTCTGCTGGAACTGTTATGTGTTCCCCTTGTCTCCCCTCCTCGGTCGGCCAAGGAACTACGGACTCTGCCGCCTGCGTTGTCAGATGGAAATTTTTGGAGCCATTTTTCAACAAGGATCTTATGGTATTGCACCATTTTGCTCATCCTCTACACCAGAGGAATGAGAGATGAGAAGTTCTCTTTGTAGCGGGGGTCGAGAAGGGTGAACAACCAGTAATCCGTGTTGTCTAAAATGCGTATAATGCGCTGGTTGCTCAAAAGGCAGCCTAACATAAAGTCAGCCATGTGTGCCAGAGTACCAACAGGCAAGACTTCGCTGTCGTCATCAGAAAGATCACTCTCAATCTCCTCATCCTCTTCCTCCTCTTCTGCCCACCCACGCTGAACAGATGGAAATAAACTTCCATGGGTACTACCCTATGTAGCGGAGGCAACCATCTCCTGCTCCTCCTCTTCATCGTCCAATTTGCGCTGAGAAAACAAACTGAGGGTGGTCTGGCTATCACTCTGTATAATGTCTTCCTTCATTTCCACCTCTTCCACATGCAAAGCGTTGTCCTTAATTGTGAGCAGCAAGCGTTTCAGTAGACACAGAAATGGGATGGTTATGCTGATAATAGCGTTATCGCCGTTCACCATCTATGTTGATTTCTCAAAGTTCCTTAAAACCTCACAGAGGTCAGAATAGCGGAAGCTGACTGGAAAGGCAACAACCATGTTGCAGCTGGTATCCCACTACTGCCTTCTGCTGCTCACAAAGCCTGGCCAACATGTGGAACATGGAGTTCCAGCGTGTGCTCATGTCGCACAACAGCCGGTGAGCTGGCAAGTTCAAGCACTGCTGCAGCGTTGACAAACCGGCTGAAGCTGTCGATGACTTGCGGAAATGTGCACACACGTAGCGCAACTTCACCAGTAGCTCAGGCAAATTGGGGTAGGTTTTGAGAAACGCTGAACCACTAAGTTTAATATGTGGGCTAGGCATGGGATGTGTCTGGGCTTGCCGAGCTCCAAAGCCGCCACCAAGTTATGGCCATTATCAGACACAACCATGCTTGGTTCTAGGTTGAGTGGCGAGAGCCACAGCTCAGTCTGGTCTCTTATCCCCTGCCACAGCTCTGTGGCGGCGTGTTGTTTGTTCCCTAAGCATATTAGCTTCAGAACGGCCTGTTGCCGCTTCCCCACTGCAGTGCTACACTGCTTCCAGCTACCGACTGATGACTGACTGGTGCTGCACACGGATAATTCGGAGGTGAAAGTGGAAGAGGAGGTGAAGGAGGAGAAGTGGGGGTTGGAGCCACTAACGTAGGTGCTGGCGGAAACCCTGATCGATATAGGGCCTGCAATCTTTGGCATCGGTAGCACCTGTGCCATCCCAGGGTACGACTTGTTCCTGGCCTCCACAACATTCACCCAGTGTTCTTACAGAGAAATGTAGCGTCCCTGGGCAAATGCACTTGTCCATGTGTCCGAGGTTAAGTGGACCTTCCCATTAACTGCGTTGGTAAGGGCAGGTGTAAAGTTACAGGACACATGTTGATGTAAGGCGGACACAGCACACCTTGAAAAATAGTGGGGGCTGTGGACTGAGTAACGCGTAACGGACGCCGACGTCAGGCTGCGGAAGGCCTCAGTGTCCACAAGCCTAAATGGCAACATTTCCAGGGCCAGTAATTTGGAAAGCTGCCATTTAGTGCTATGGCCTGTGGGTGGGTGGCTGTGTATTTGTGCTTGCGTTCAAATGCCTGGGGTAAGGACATTTGGACGCTGCGCTGGGACATGGAAGTGGATGTGGTCACTGATAGTGCTTGCGAAGGTCCAGGTGCAAATCAGAAATCATCGGGCCTGCATTTTGGACAGGGGGGAGAAGAGGCAGTGGTATGACCCGCAGACACAGATTGTGGACCCAGGCGTTCGGCCCACCTATTAGGGTGCTTTGATGCCACGTGGCAGATAATGGTGAGATTGCTAGTGTTAACGGCCCTGCTTATTTTTGTATGGCATAGGTTGCAAATTACAATTCTTTTGTCATCTGCACTTTCCTCAAAAAAGCGCCAGAGTGCGGAACACCTACCCCTTGGAAAGGGATATTTCCGCAAGGGGTGCTCGTGGAACAGTTGCGGGCCTCTTTGGTGTGGCCCACCTTTTCCTTTTTGCCACCGCACTGCCTCTTTCAGCCTGTTGTGGTGCTGCAGATCCCTCCCTCTCTGTACTGCTGTCCTCGCTCAGCTTTTCACCTTTCCAGGTTGGGTCAGTGACTTCATCATCCACCACCCCCTCTTCCACTTCCTCACTCTGCTCATCCTCCTGACTTGTTGACCTAACCATAACCTCAGTGATTGACAACTGTGTCTCATCCTCTTCCTCAACCTCTTGAGACAGTAATTGCTGTTGAGTTATTGGCAACTGTGTCTCATCATCATCCACCTCATTGAACAGTAATTGCCATTCCCCACCATCATCTTCTTGTGACTGTGGATGCTCAAGAGTTTGGTAATCAGGGCACAAGATCTGTCTCTCTTCAAGCGTGCTTGGCAAGAGGGCCAAATCAAGGAATGGCAAGGAAAAGAGGTCCTCGGAATATCTCAGTGTGGGATCACTTGTTTGGCCAGACTCTCCATGGTGGGAGGAAGGAGTATCAAGACTGGACTTGGTGCTTAACCGACTGGAAGCATTATCTGCTGTAATCCAACCGACCACCTGGTTGCACTGGTCTGACTTAAAGAGTGGTGTCCTGCGCCACCATGCAAACTGGGACATGAAGCTAGGTATCGTGGATGATGACTATTTTTCTTGTGCTCTGGCAGCAGGCACAGTTTCAAGGCGCCCAGGGCCAAGCCCTCTGCGTGCACCATAAGCATCACAGCCACTTCCCCATCCCTTACTGCTCGCCTTCTTCATTTTAAATGCGATATATGCTTGAAAGTATGTCACACATACAGTAGTGTAGGATTTGGAAGTGTATGCAAAAAAAATGTGAAAAGGTATTTGTGATGTGGAAACGTCACACAGGAGATATCCTGCAGATAATGTCAATGCTGTCACCAGCGGCTAATAAAAAATTACAGGGAATGTCACAGGTATTTAGGATGAGGAAATGTTATACAGGAGAGGTAGCACCGTTAATGTCACAAAAAATAGTGAAAATTTTTTAGGCGCATCATTTACACTGGAGATGTGGCGCAGCAAATCTCACTGTCCGCAGGGGACATCGTCTATTGAAAAAGTACACTGGATGTCACAGATATTTTTGGGATGCGCACACTTTACACTGGAGATGTTGCACAGCTAATCTCCCTGTCCGCAGCGGACAACATCTATTGAAAAAGTAGACTGGATGCCACAGATATTTTTTGGATGCGCAAACTTTAAACTGGAGATGTGGCACAGCTAATCTCACTGTCCGCAGCGGACACTGTCTATTGAAAAAGTACACTGGATGTCAGATATTTTTGGCATTTGCACACTTTACACAGGAGATGTAAATTTTAAGCAGCGGACCCCATCTACGGAAAAAGTACACTGGATGTCACTGATATTTTAGGGATGCGCACACTTTACATAGGAGATGTGGTGCGGATAATTTAACTGTAAGCAGTGGCCTATTAGATGCTATTTAGCGCAGGACGCACAAAAAATATATACTGCTGCTGTCACACATAATAGTCCTTAAAAGGACTTTTGGGTCTCTGAAAAGTTTTTCTAATAAAAACCTTCCAATAACGCTCCCTACACTCTGTCCTTTTCTATGCACAGCTCTAGCTCTCCCTAAGGGTCAATTCACACGTCCGTAGTGTATTGCGGATCCGCAATACACCCGGCCAGCACCCCCATAGAACTGCCTATTCATGTCCGCAATTGCGAACAAGAATAGGACATGTTCTATTTTTTTCCGGAGCCGCGGACCGGAAGATCGGGGCGTGCTCCGGAAATGCGGATGCAGACAGCACACTGTGTGCTGTCCGCATCCATTACTGCCCCATAGAGAATTAATGGGTCCGCACCCGTTCCGTAATTTGCGGAACTGATGCGGACCCATTCTAAGGACGTGTGATTGGACCCTAAGACTGAGCAATTTAGCGCAGGTTGAGCTGCTGTCACACACAATAGTCCTTAAAAGGACTTTTGGCTCTCTGAAAAGTTTTTGTAATAAGAATCTTCCAATAACACTCCCTACACTGTCTTTCCCTTCCTATGCTCAGCTCTCCCCGACTAAGACTGAGCCGAACACGTGTCATTGGGTGCCTTATAGCACCCGATGACGCGTTCCGGCCAGACAATCACTGTAATGCCAGTAGTCAACATGGCTATGGCATTACAGTGCGCGCCAGTACCTCCTTGCACGTTTATTGGCTGCATAGCAGCCAAGAAACATGCGGGGAGGAGATTCAAGCATTGCGCTCAAGCACATGCGGTACCTAGCCGAGTACCGCCATGTGCTGAGCATCGAGATGCAATCATCACTAGTAGTGAAATAATACTGTAAGTCCGTTTGACATGCAGATGACAGGCGCCGATCTTAGAACCACTGCACACTTCACTTATTTGTGCAGTCACAGGGCCAAAACTGACCAAATAACTCAAGTATGAACTCAGCCTTACAGGTCGATCTTAGCGCCAAGAAGAAGCACACTCTTTTTACACAGTCGCCAGCTGATTCCACATAGATGTCTACAGAACCTGCTCTATTAAACGCTTATATAAATTAAATGAAGATAGGGTACGTAAAAAAATGCGTGAAACAACAAATGGCATAAGCCTCTCTAACGAAAAGCTAGCTCAGAAATAACTAGGAAGACCTATAATCGAAATAGGTAAGAGGGGTGACATAAAACAGAGCCTAAGAGGAGAATATAGAGATGAATCTAATGGGTAGGCATCTAATCAGTAAAGTACAAAAGGTACCATATACGTAAAGTGCAAGTGCAAACCACAGGTAAACAATATAACTGCAACAGTGAAGTGCGTATATATATTTTTCTTTTTGTACTGAAATAGGCCACTAAATGCTTTCACCACAAATAACTGCAGCAGTGAAATGCGTATGTATTTTTCTTTTTGTACTGAAACTGGCCACTAAACGCTTTCAACACATATAACTGCAGAAGTGAACTGAGAATATATTTTTATTTTTGTACTGAAATAGGCCACTAAACGCTTTCACCACCAATAACTGCAGCAGTGAAATGCATATATATTTTTCTTTTTGTACTAAAATAGGCCACTAAAGGCTTTCACCACAAATAACTGCAACAGTGAAATACATATATATTTATCTTTTTGTACTGCAATTGGCCACTAAACACTTTCAACACATATAACTGCAGAAATTAACTGAGAATATATTTTAATTTTTTTACTGAAATAGGCCAGTAAACGCTTTCACCACAAATAACTGAAACAGTGAAATGCGTATACATTTTTCTTTTTTGTACTGAAATAGGGGACTAAACGCTTTCAACACATATAGCTGCAGAAGTGAACTTCGTATATATTTTTCTATTTCTACTGAAGTACACAACTAAACGCTTTTACCACATATAGCTGCAGAAGTGAACTGAGAATATATATTTTTTTGTAATGAAATACGCCACTAAACGCTTTCAACACATATAGCTGCAGTCAGTGTCAGACTGGGGAAACTAGGGCACACCAGTAAAATATATTTTGAGGGCCCACCGTACGGATACATTCAAATACAATAAATAATCTAACAAGTTTTTTTATATGAACATAGGCTGGTTGAGGTGCTGAACATTGAATATATGTATGTAGTGCAGTAAATCTAATGTGTTATTTGCCACTTTTGCAGGGGGTGGGAGACTAGGGGCCCACATGTTCAGGGGCCCACCGGTGGATTCCCCTGTACCCCTGTGGGCCGAGCCTGGCTGCAGAAGTGAACTGCGTATATAATTTTCTTTTTGTACTGAAATACGCCACTAAAAGCTTTCACCACATATAGCCGCAGAAGTGAACTGCTTATATATTTTTCTTTGTGTACTGAAATACGCCACTAAACGCTTTTACCACATATAACTGCAGAAGTGAACTGCGTATATATTTTTCTTTTTCCACATAATATAAGCCCCTAAAGGCTTTTCAACATAGCACTTGCACCCCAATAACAAATTGCTGGAATTACAGAGCTGTATAATGGCTATTTGGATCCCCAAATAGTATTTCCCTGCACTTGTAAATCGCTTTTTTTTGTCACAATGAGGATTTTCCTATTGCTGTCGCTAGCTCCTTCTCACACCTGTCCCTGCATTCTGCACGCTGGAAAATGTCTAAATCGAAGATGGCCGTCGTATTTATAGGGCTGTGACATTACAGGGCTGGCTGCTGATTGGCTACATGCATGGCATTATGGGTCATCCCGCCTTCCCAGAGTTCCTTGCCCCATGTCCTCACATGTACCTGCTATTTTAGCCACAATTTTAGCAAAAATTGCGATTCGTTACTAGGGCTGTGGAGTCGGAGTCGAGGAGTCGGAGGCAATTTTGGGTACCTGTTGTCGGAGTCGGCAAAAAATGAACCGACTCCGACTCCTACTAGATTTAAATTGGAATAAAAAAAAAGCAAGTTTATATGTCCCAATTCACAAAAAGTTATAATTAATTACCATATTTTTCGCCCTATAAGACGTACCTCCCCATAAGACGCAACTTCGTTTTTGAGAAGCAAAATAAGAAAATATATATTTTGAACCAAAAGGTGTGCTTTTGATGGGTTTTGAACTAATGGTGGTCTGTGGATGACACTATTATGGGGGCATCTGTGGGTGGCATCTGTGGGTGGCACTGTTATGGGGGCATCTGTGGGTGACACTGTTATGGGGACATCTGTGGATGGCACTGTTATGGGGGCATATGTGGATGGCACTGTTATGGGGGCATATGTGGATGGCACTGTTATGGGGGCAGATGTGGATGGCACTGTTATGGGGATCATTGTGGGGGCATCTGTGGATTGCACTGTTATCGGGGCATCTGTGCATGACACATATATAGCATCTTATCTTATGTGTCACCCACAGATCCCCCCATAACAGTGTCTCTGTGTAGTGAATGGGGGCCAGCATCTGTTTCTGTAATGGTGCCTGCTTCATTCATAAAGTGGGCGGAGCAGGTGCGTGACGTAGTGAGCTACGCTACGAGGCCCACCCAGCCTCCTGACTGCCAAGAAGTTAGTAGTAAGTAGTACAGCGCTAGATTTAAAATGATTGGAATACTTTAACAATACCCACAAGTTAGATATGATTACCGTATACTACAGTGAGCGGGGCCCGGTGTAGTAGAATACAGTGACTGCACCGGGCCCCGCTGCCATTACAGAAACAGATGCCGGCCCCCAGCCCCTCCTCCCTCTCAGCCTATTCACCGGACGGTCGCAGAATTCGCCCCATAAGACACACTGCTATTTTTCCCCCACTTTTGCGAAAGATACGGTACTTCTCTACTGTAAGAATAAAGGCCAATGCATGCAGTGCGTCACGTTACCGCAAAATGAACACGTTAAGTAACCGTGAAGAAGCATCCTTTTCATATGCTTCACTATATGGCACGCAACGCACAGTTAAGGAGCGGCAATACTTATACTTTCCATTGTGTTATGTTCCGCTGTTACAGGGAACACAACGCCCATGGTTAACCTAGCCTCTCACTGATAACTGATTAAGTAAATATGTTTTTTGCAGGACTAGACACTTGTATAAGTGACGGGAATGGATAGTCAATAGTTCAAGACTGAAGCTGTAAACCATTTGAAAAACTGCTGTCATTCAGCTAAGGCTATAAAAACTTGTAAACGCAGATTGTTAGCTTAAACTTTAAACATGACTATGGGATTCTACTAGGGAAATCAGGTTTTAAAATAAATGCCCCTTCCTGGATCCTCCCACTGCCCTATCATCAGCAGAAGATCAGCACACAAAGGAGAAGGCAGCAGCTTCCTAGCCAGTAGTTCTGTGGTAATGACATGTATGTTGCCTTTCTTTCCTTCAAGGAATGTATAAAATACATTCGCATATTAAATACAAAGGAGTCGGAGTCGGGGAGTCGGAGTCGGAAGTACCCAAAACTGAGGAGTTGGAGTCGGACCATTTATCTACCAACTCCACAGCCCTGTTCGTTACCACGAAGCGTGAGGAAATTTGCATTCGTTGCGAATCAAACTTTTTCTGAAATTCTGATCGAATTTCACTTCGTTAGCTTCGATTCACTCATCTCTACTTGCAACCTACAAATTAGGATTATACGCTGGGGTCCTGGCAGCAAGATAACCTATGATCAATATTAAACCTAAAAATGACCTGATGATAAAAAGTGCAGATTCCCTTAAAATATATAATTTACTTTTTAATGCATGTCTTACTCCAACAGGTGCTGAAGTCACTGAGCAAAGAAAAAAACTGAAACATGTCTAGTATATCATTAAACGTAAACCCTATGTAATCTCTCAATAAACACTTCTGTCTACCTTGTTCAGTTCAGTTGGGTTTTTGACACAAATTATTTGAGGGAGAATGTATTTTATCTTGGCTAATACAAGAAATTACAAGTGGCCTAATGCTTAGTGACAGAAGCTGACATATCAAAGGAGTCATTGGAATATAAACAAAAAATAAATCACAGCTTCAGTGTCCCTCCCCGAAATGAAATTCCTCCTTTTACAAAGACCATATAATCCTTTCATTTTCAAACAAATACCACCTCATTTATGTTTTTCTAACATAAGCTTGCATAAATCTTACAACAAGAAGCGTGTTTATTGTGTTTTTTAATAGCTCTGTTTGAAGGATTTCACTCTGACATCATACTATTGAACAATCTCGCAAGGATTACATGTGTCAGCCATTCAATTGCTGGTAATTGTAGCACAAAGCCTTAAGCTACATCTATTTCACTCCATGTAAAGTATGCACTATTTTTTCTTGCTTTGTTACAAAAAAAAGCAGCTATTAAATTAATTGACACTAAAAGCCTGCCACGGCTATCTAATCTATTAATTTTTAGTTAAATATTAACTAGGATGTCTGCTATGACAAGCATTTGACCTGTGGAGAGAAAAGAATCAAGTTTGCCATTGCTTAAGGTTAGGGAAATATTTGGCTGGAGGTAAGAGGTAAAGATTTTTTTTTTTATTTTACCTTATATGCTTTCATTTTTTTATGCAAGTGTTGACTTTACACAAGGCCAACTTGTGGAGCTTGATGCAGCATGTTTGTCTGTGAAAATAAATCAATGATTGTAAAACAAAATGTTCCATTGAGACAACTCTATTAAAGGTAAAATATTCATAAATATGAAATTTTGATTAGGAGTAAACACCTTCTAATGTGCAGGTAGTGCTGCATGCCAGAGGCAAGACAAGCTGTCATGAGGCCAGGCAGGGGTTTTCAAAATGAACCGCTCATCCACCACCATCGATCCCTGAAGTTCAACCAGGTAAGGTTTAAATAGAAATCATTCAATTGACAGCTATTGGCCCTACATCCATATATAAAAATATAGGGGGTCATTTACTATGCTGAAATACGCCTAAATGTATTGATGTGGGCGGGGAAGGGGACGGGCCGGCAGGCTCGTCTCATTCACCGTTTTCCACGCATGTTTTAGGCATAGAAAAAGGTCTAAATGTAAGACCATTCAAAGCTGGATGCCCCAAAGTTATGGAGAGCCCTGCGCCTCTTCCCATAGATCTCTTTTTGCATGTCTATAAAATTCCTAAGCACCCCCTCCCCCAATGGTGCACTGGGCAGCTGCAAGCTAAGCCTCCTCTCTTTTCTCTGTGTGCAATCCATAGGGACATGTGCAGCAACCCCTAGATGAGCTGGTGCAGAGAATGGGTGCGGTAGTGACCCTGATGAAATGTTGTGTCACAGTGTACTCCCTCAGGTCGTTGCTCCTTGAGGATCTGTGTAGTGGAAATGTAGTACTGAAGAATGAGGCCAGAAGTGAATGTATACGGCCCCTTGCAGACGAGCGTTTGCAACACAGCTTCCGGCCTGACCTCCCAGCACTGACGGGGTCACATAGCATTATATTGATTTATGATGTTATGTAACTCTTACAGTTCTGGAATGTATTAGATGACACTGACATAATGCTGCCAGTGTTATCCAATACATTCCAGAACTGTAAGGGTTAAATAGCATCATAAATCAATATAATGCTATGTGACCCCCGTCAATGCTGGGAGGTCAGGCCGGGAGCTGCGTTGCGGACTTGCAGCGTGACACACGCTCGTCTGCAAGGGGCCTTAAAGTCTCTCTACTAAGTGCAACATTTAGGACTTAGGTTGTACTGGCCTAATAATGTTCTGGGTGATGGATGTCTTAACTGTAGTCCCTCACCTTGCATCAGTGTCTTGAAATGCTGTGTATAGCTGGTCACTCTGCTGCTGGTCACTCTTGAGACTTTATTTCATTGATCACTCTGGATAATCCTCTTTAGGAGCAGGAGCTCTGCTGTGTTCTTCCTTTCTCCTCTATGTCTCAACATGAACTCCCTCTCCTAATCAGTAATATCCTAGTCCTACCAAGAGGGGAGAAACAAGGTGGCTAGCCCTGTTCCTTGCCAACCATTTGCCTTCCAGTCCTTTACTGGAGTATATGTCCATAAACATATAAAAATATATAACATAACTATGAAACATTACAAACTATTTCAATGGTAGTACCCCCAGGTCTGGGGTACTACATATGTCCTCCATGATGACATAACAGTAAGAGGGATCAGATACAGAGGTCATGTGACATGTCATCCTAAACTTTTAGGGCCAGTTCACATGACTGATTTTGGAAAACATGCTTAAAAAATCAGCACAAAATACATGTGTCTTTTTTCAGTAAGAAAAAAAGTGTGTGGTGCTTTTTTTGATGCGTCATTTTTTAAACCAGTGGATTTAATAATACAAAGCTGAATTTTTAGCTTCAGGTTTTAGAAGCAGATCTGCGCCAAAAAAGAAAACGCACACAAACAAAACATATGGACTTACTTGGAGCAGTTTTTTTCTGCTTCCTATTAATTTCAATGGAAGATTCAGCACTGATTTTGCTCCAAGACAGGGCATGTTGCTTCCTTTTTTCATGTGTAAAAAAATTAATGGGAGGCTATTTTGAGGCGTTTTTTAAGCAGATTTTGAGGCAAAAATGCGCAAAATCCGTGCCAAAACAAAAACTAAAAATATTTAAAACATTGTTAGGCCTAATGTTTTTTGTTTACTCTTCCTTATACTTTTATTTCAATCTATTACTTACAAGTGTCTAAGTGTTTCTGTGGCTATTGCAAATACCTAAATAAATTGATGAACAAAGGTTCTTTAAATGCAGTTTTGTAAACATGATTATCCCACAAAACAGAAAAGAACCAGTCTCTCTTTTTTTTAGTTATAATATTCTGCCAAGTTTAGTCACAACATTTTCTGAGACAGTATTTGATTGAAAAGCTATGGGAGAAACAAAGACACTGTCATAAAAATTAGTAACTTTGTAAAACACATTTAACACTTTGATTCAAAACTGTCTTCAAACAAAGCCCAACAATTGGGAAGTTTCCAGTGTCTATTGCAAATCAACAACTATAGTAATACTAAGCATATTCTGGAGAAAGCAGCCTTTGTTTTACCAAGTTTCTCCTCTAATACACTCAGGATAGGTCAGCAATATCAGATCGGCGGGGGTCCGACACCCAGTACACCTGTATGGGGAGACAGCGTGCGATGTGTCCCTTCTCTCTTACTGCTCGCTGCTGCAGTCCCATAGACATACAGCGGAGAACAGGAAGAGAGAAGGCACATGCGCACAGCACATGCAGTCTCCACGTACAGCTGATTGGCGGGGGGCCAGGTGTCGGACCCCCGTCGATCTGATATTTATGACCTATCCTGAGGATAGGTCATAAATATTAAAAAGCCTCAAAACCTCTTTACAATATTTTTACAGCAAAACAGTAAATTACAAACTCAAAAATGGAATACTAAACACTAAAAGTCACAAAAATATTTTTTGAAATCCCATCAGTTCCTTCCATCATCTTTTCTTTTTTACATTTAGACCTATAAACCAATTAAAACTATGAAATACACTGTATATAAAAAAAATCTTCCTTTTTCTTCAGGAATTGATGTAAGCATAAATACATAAATGGTATCAAGTTGTGTTCTCCATAGAGTGGAAAATCCACTAAAAAAATTGGTTTTGGCATACCAAGACAGGAGATCACATCATGAACATGTACTATTGCTGGTTTCAGGAAATATAGACAACCCAAATCTCTGACTCTACAAATGACCATTGATTTGAGTTTGGTTACAATGCTGTACACTGTAAATTAAAATAAAAGTAGTCATACACATTAGATGCCAGTTGGCCAAACACATCAATTTTGGCAGAACCAGTAAACCATTTAATGTGAATGGGGGTGTCTGACTTTCTCCTGAGAGAGGGGACATGAGGTGGGTGTGTTGAATTTCAGCATACCCTATCCCTTTTTCTGGTGGAAGATGGTGTCTGGTAGCTGTTCACTCTATGGAGAACACATACACATATGAAGAAGACCCTTTCTTTATGGAAACAGGTGGTATATTGAGCTCATGTATTATATAATGTTCTACACATATTTTTGATATGTTAGAAGATACATTTTTGAAGTACACCTCCTTTTTTGTAAATATCTTTTTGCCATGCAGCTTTCCCTTCTCATAAAAAAATTAAACTTGCAGTTTTTATCTTAATAATTTGCCAATATAAAATTCACAGATTTTGTTGGAAAACACCTTTGCAAAATACGCCAAAAAGGTCTACACTATAAAGCTGTAGCCCACTCTCCCTGTATGTATTGGAGGCCATTTGGCACCAGGTAAGGTGGAATACAGAGTGGGCTCAGCATGCTAGTGGAACCTGCATTCCTTGAATAAAATGGAGGCCGGCACCAAAGAGGTATTATATAGTGTGGGTTCGGCATGCATGAGGGTCCTGCATCCCTAGAATATAATGGAGGCCATTTTGGCACCATAAGAGACATAATATAATGTGGACTCGGACTGCATGTGGAGCCTGCATTCCCTGAATGTAATGGAGGCCAGTATGGCATCAGTTAATGTGGTATTTAGTGTAAGGTTCCCGTCTTACTGAGATCGCCTTGACGTTTGACAGACGGGCCCAAATAATTTTGTTCAAAATGATTTGCCAAGCATCTCAAATTTATTACCGTGGCATTATTGTACTTTATTTGGTTTGCACAGTGCTGTTGCATTGTATTCTTTTTTTTGCCAAAAAGTGGTGTATATATCACATAATAAATGACCGCCTTGGTGGCTAGTGCACTCCCAGTCAGTATAAGAAAATAGAGCCATATATAGGCAAATAATATACATAACAAAGCAAGGTCAATTTTCTGAGCATTGCAGGGATGTACAATGCCATACCTTCTATACTTTTATACTAAAGTATTTCTGTGATTATTTAAAACATATATACACTCCTCAAGATTTAAACTTCAACACCAAGGACAAACAGTAAAGTTATACAAATTGAGGGAGTAGCAGCTGTAACTAAGATCTTCAAATTATCAAAATGTTTCAGCACATAGCTCCAATCTGTGGCATGTGAAAGGGGCATAAAAGCCAGAATGAAACCTGAAAAATCAGATGATGTCTTGTGGAATGACTATATGATACCTCCAGGGCCATCTTTAATATTGATTGGACCCTGGGCAAGAGGGAGAACACAAGTGCCGCTGCCGAATTTATAGTCCATACTTTATTAACTATGTAGCGGGACATGTAGGGCATACATGGGGGATGTTCCTGCACTTACTATTATTTCTAGGCGCCACTCCGTTGCGCTGCTGTGGGCCCCATTACATTCTCCCGCGCTGTATGCTAAGTAACAGCATCGGTACACCAGGGAGGAGACATCAGCTCAGGGAGAAGGTGAGTTTTTTTCTCCCTGGCTGTGACTTTCTGAATTTGTTAATCAAGTATATTTACAAAAATGATCACTGTCAAATCATTAACAGATTTAACAGTGATCATTATGATGGGATAACCCCTTTAATAAAGTATGACCCATGAAAGGTCCTAAAGTGGCCAGTGGGGCTCAAGAGGCAGTTGCCTTGGGCCCCTCAGGAGCAACTGGGCCCAGGGCAGCTGTCCCTTTTTCCCCACGTTAAAGATGGCCCTAGATGCCTCCTGTTTGTCAAAGTGCCAGTTATCGCCACTTGTCACAAAACTGAGAGGGATAAAATCCTTGAACTGAGATGCATTGGTTTATCACTCCTGCAGATCGCTATACGCAAAGACAAGATGTTAGCATTGTTCAACCTTGTGTGTCCAGGGGTTTGGAGAACAATGAACTGGAATGAGAACAGGACGTGCACAGAGGTGAACCTCTGTATGAATGGATCATCTGATTAGAAGAATGGCACATAGTTACCCATTCTGTTCTGCAAGTGAATTTGGACATCATATCCCAAGCCTAGGGAGTATACACAAACTATCAGAAGGTGTTTGTACGACAATGGGGTAGGAACCAGGCGTCCAGCTACAAGTGTTCCATTGACCTCAGACAACTGCTTGCAAAGGCTATTATGGTGCACAGCAAGATGGTAATGGAGGCTGGAATAGAGGCTTATCCTCTTTAGTGATGAGCGGCAGGGGCAATATTTGAATTCGCGATATTTCACGAATATTTGGGCGAATTTTCATCATATATTTGCAAATTCGAGAATTCGTGATCTCATCATTATTTTCTTGATTGCAAAAATCTGCAATTGGAAAATTTGCGATAAAATTTGCGATCTGAAAATTTGTGATCAACACTACACCTATAGGCAACTTTCCTATTGGTTGATAGGGATGTTGCTAAGTGCCAATATTCACAATAAATTCACGATAAATTCGCGATTAGAATATTTGTGAATACAAATATATAGCACTATATTCTAAATATTCGCGAATTCTCGAAGTGGTGATATTCGCGATAAAAATTTGTGATTCGAATATTCGCGCTCAACACTAATCCTTTTTAGCAATGAGTCCCACTTTTGCCTTGGATGCAGTGATAACCAGAGATTGCTCTGGAGACCATGTGGGCAACACCATGAAGAGGCTTTTAAAAGAGAATATCACACTGGCCTTACTCCCAGGATTATGATGTAGGGTGGCATAATGTATGGTAGCCCGACCACTCTATATGCTATATCTCTTCATCCACAAACCATAATTTGCAAGACAGCGACCCTGCAATACAAAATCAACAAGACTAAATTTCTATGTTGCACTGCAGCGTCTGTTTCAATGGCATTTTGGAACTAATCCACCAATGCCAAAGAGCATTTGTCAGTGGTTCCGACAATTTGAGGTATTTTGTATGTAAGAGGAAAAGCACTTGGTAAACTTGATAACTCATTAAAATGTTTGTAACTTTTTGGATTATTGTAACATGTTACATGAAATATACTGCTTTGAAATCAGGCCCATCTTTTTAGAACATTGTGTGTGTGTGTGTGTGTGTGTGTATAGATACTCTATATATGCACAGAGTCACAGAAGGGGAGGAGGAATACTTTAGGGAGGAGCCTCTACATGCAGTTCTAATTTTTACTTTAACACAATGGACACCTCAGAGGAACCTAATTTAGCCCATTATAACTTAATGTGGTCTGTTGAGCACCACCAGGATCTGTTGTCTGACATGATTAACATAGCGTTGTGGCTTCCGTAATAAATGTAGACATGGCTATATACAGTTGCAAGAAAAAGTATGTGAACCCTTTAGAATGATATGGATTTCTGCACAAATTGGTCATAAAATGTGATCTGATCTTCATCTAAGTCACAAAAATAGACAATCACAGTCTGCTTAAACTAATAACACACAAATAATTAAATGTTACCATGTTTTTATTGAACACACCATGTAAACATTCACAATGCAGGTGGAAAAAGTATGTGAACCCCTAGACTAATGACATCTCCAAGAGCTAATTGGAGTGAGGTGTCAGCCAACTGGAGTTCAATCAATAAGATGAGATTGGAGGTGTTGGTTACAGCTGCCCTGCCCTATAAAAAACACACACACCAGTTCTGGGTTTGCTTTTCACAAGAAGCATTGCCTGATGTGAATGATGCCTCGCACAAAAGAGCTCTCAGAAGACCTACGATTAAGAATTGTTGACTTGCATAAAGCTGGAAAGGGTTATAAAAGTATCTCCAAAAGCTTTGCTGTTCATCAATCCACGGTAAGACAAATTGTCTATAAATGGAGAAAGGTCAGCACTGCTGCTACTCTCCCTAGGAGTGTCAGTCCTGTAAAGATGACTGCAAGAGCACAACGCAGACTGCTCAATGAGGTGAAGAAAAATCCTAGTGTCAGCTAAAGACTTACAAAAGTCTCTGGCATATGCTAATATCCCTGTTAGCGAATCTACGATACGTAAAACACTAAGCAAAAATGAATTTCATGGGGGGATATCACAGAGGAAGCCACCACTGTCCAAAAAAAACATTGCTGCACGTTTATAGTTTGTACAAGAGCACCTGAATGTTTTACAGCAGTACTGGCAAAGTATTCTGTGGACAGATGAAACCAAAGTTGAGTTGTTTGGAAGAAACACAAAACACTATGTGTGGAGAAAAAGAGGCACAGCACACCAACATCAAAATCTCATCCAAACTGTGAAGTAGTGGGGGCATCATGCTTTGGGGCTGCTTTGCTGCCTCAGGGCCTGGACGGATTGCTATCATCGAAGGAAAAATGAATTCACAAGTTTATCAAGACATTTTGCAGGAGAACTTAAAGGGACACTGACAGCCCCAATTAGCATATTTAGGTATATATACGTGAGTACAGGTCTTATAAAGTCTATTAAAATGATCTAAGTATCCCCCTGTCCACCTTATAAGTACCAAAATATAAAGTTATATAACCTGCTCGTCCGGTCACCAATCTGCCCAAGGGGCGGCGTTCCATCACAAAATGCGTCCAGCCAGCCGCTCCTAACTGCCGTTCTGAAGCCCCGCCCAGCTCATCAATATTCACTTAGCTGGGCGGCGGCTACAACTCTCCCGACTCAAGTGCCCGGCGCATGCGCATAAAGCAGAGGCTGCAGCACTTGAGTCCGGAGAGTTGTAGCCGCCGCCCAGCTAAGTGAATATTGATGAGCTGGGCGGCGCTTCAGACTAGCAGTTGGGAGCGGCTGGCTGGGCGCATTTTGTGATGAAACGCCGCCCCTTGGGCAGATTGGTGACCGGACAAGCAGGTTATATAACTTTATATTTTGGTACTTATAAGGTGGACAGGGGGGATACTTAGATCATTTTAATAGACTTTATAAGACCTGTACTCACGTATATATACCTAAATATGCTAATTGGGGCTGTCAGTGTCCCTTTAAGGCCATCTGTCCACCAGCTGAAGCTCAACAGAAGATGGGTGTTGCAACAGGACAACGACCCAAAGCATAGAAGTCAATCAACAACAGAATGGCTTAAACAGAAGAAAATACACCTTCTGGAGTGGCCCAGTCAGAGTCCTGACCTCAACCCGATTGAGATGCTGTGGCATGACCTCAAGAAAGCGATTCACACCAGACATCCCAAGAATATTGCTGAACTGAAACAGTTCTGTAAAGAGGAATGGTCAAGAATTACTCCTGACCATTGGGCATGTGTTCTGATCTGCAACTACAGGAAACGTTTGGCTGAAGTTATTGCTGCCAAATTAGGTTCAACTAGTTATTAAATCCAAGGGTTCACATACTTTTTCAACCTGCGCAGTGAATATTTACATGGTGTGTTCAATAAAAACATGGTAACATTTAATTATTTGTGTGTTATTAGTTTAAGCAGACTGTGATTGTCTATTGCTGTGACTTAGATGAAGATCAGATCACATTTGCACTAATTTGTGCAGAAATCAATATCATTCCAAAGGGTTCACATACTTTTTCTTGCAACTGTATCTGTTGGATAGTCTTGATGAGGCCCATATAGAGGTGTGAGGTTAAAAGCCAATATTTGTTTTTATACTGACAAATATCAAATTCACCTTTATCTAATTCAAATCTCTCTTTGAATTAATTCTTGCATATTTTTTAATAAACTTTAATGATAAATCATCACAAGAATATTGTGAAAATGATTTTCCTTAATTATCTCCGCTTAATGTCAGTGTGAAAAGAGTACACAATCTGAATAAAGATGTAAGATGAGGTTACAAGACTTGAGTGCTCTAGAAGCAGCTTTTAGAAGTATACACTACAGCTCAATCATCACAAATCAGCTAGGTGAAGATTTTTTTTTTATAGAATTTGAAATACTCATTACCACATGTTCCCCTTGCTTCTAATTACTTTAATTAGGAATGAGATATGAGAGTATGATGTTCTAATTATAGACACATTTTTTAAAATAGGTTTTTTTTTCCCACTGGTTGATTTGATTAATCATAACGGAAATAGAAAATCTTTTCATAAATTAAAGTACTTATGTAAACTCCTGAACTGTCATTCATGTGCATTGAGTCTCATGCCTTAACTTCTAAAAGATTATTAATAATAATGCTTTGCTCTGACAAAACAATGTCTCCATTTCTTATGTATTCCATTTTTAATTTTCTAAAATAAAATATCAATTCATGAAAACAAATGTGTATATAGAGATGTAGAAATGCAGAGATGTAACTTGAAGCTCCTGGGCTCCCATGCAAAATCTGTAACAAGGCCCTCATCAACCATGTAAAAGCAAAAACAATGCAACAGCACTCTGAACACATAGGATATATGGACTAACACTATATTAAAATCATTTGTGCCCATCCACCACATCAAGGTGATCTCAATCTGGATAGGAGTCTATTGTACATTGAACAAAAATATAAACGCAACACTTTCGGTTTTGTTCCCATCTTGCATGAGCTGAACATTTTCTACATACGCAAAAGACCCATTACTCTCAAATATTGTTCAAAAATCTGCCAAAATTTGTGTTAGTGAGCACTACTCCTTTGCCGACATAATCCATCCGACCTCACAGGTGTGGCATATCAAGGTGTTGATTAGACAGCATGAATATTGCACAGGTGTGCCTTAGACTGACCACAATAAAATACCACTGAAATGTGCACCTTTTTGCCTTACTTGGGGGTGGGGGGTTAAAAACAATCAGTATCTGTGGACACCATTTGCCTCACGCAGTACAACACATCTCCGTTGCATAGAGTTGATTAGGTTGTTTTTTGTGGCCTGTGGAATGTTGGTCCACTCCTCTTCAATAGCTGTGAAAAGTTGCAGAATATTGGCCGATCCAGAGCTTCCCAAATATGTTCAATGGGTGACATGTCCAGTGAGTATGCTGCGCATGCAAGAACTGGAATGTTTTCAGCTTCCAGAAATTGTGTACAGATCCTTGCAATATAGGGGCGTGCATTATCATGCTGCAACATGAGGTGATGGTCGTGGATGAATGTCACAACAATGGGCCTCAGTATCTCGTCAGGGTATCTCTGTGCATTCAAAATGCCATCAATAAAATGCACCTGAGTTCGTTGTCCATAACATACGCCTGCCCATACCATAACCCCACTGCCACCATGGGCCACTCGATCCACAACGTTGACGTCAGCAAACCACTCACCCACACAACGCCACACACGTTGTCTGCCATCTGCCCTGAACAGTGAAAACTGGGACTCATCTGTGAACAGAATGCCTCTCCAATGTGCCGGACGCCATCGAATGTGAGCATTTCCCCACTCAAGTAAGTTACGATGACGAACTGCAGTCAGGTCCAGACCCCGATGAGGACGACGAGCATGCAGATGAGCTTCCCTGAGACGGTTTCTGAAAGTTTGTGCAGAAATTCTTTGGTTATGCAAACCGATTGTTGTTGCAGCTGTCCGGGTGGCCGGTCTCAGACGATCATGGAGGTGAACGTGCTGGATGTGGACGTCCTGGGCTGGTGTGGTTACACGTAGTCTGCGGTGGTGAGGCCGGTTGGATGTACTGCCAAATTCTCTTAACGCCTTTGGAGGCAGCTTATGGTAGAGAAGTGAACATTTATTGCACGGGCAACAGCTCTGGTAAACAGTCCTGCAGTCAGCATGCCAATTGCACGCTCCCTCAAACGTTGCGACATCTGTGGCATTGTGCTGTGTGATCAAGCTGCACATTTCAGAGTGGACTTTTATTGTGGGCAGTCTAAGGCACACCTGTGCAATATTCTTGCTGTCTAATCAGCACCTTGATATGCCACACCTGTGAGGAGTGTATATAAAAAAAAATCGGATCTTTGAGTTCAGCTTATGTAAAATGGGAGCAAAACCGAAATTGTTGCGTTTATATTTTTGTTCAGTGTATGTTACCTTTCTCTGTGCCATCCGGCCTCATAATTAAGGGTAAGCAGGTTCCACATGTATATTGTGTCCACTGCATTTTTTTACCTTTCTCTGTACCAGCAGGCCTCTGAATTCAGGGAAAGCATCCTACAACTATATACTGCACTAATTAAAAACAGCCTGTGGAAAGGATGGGTTGGTTAGGAGTGCACGATAATGGAGTTAGGAGTGTGTACTGAAAAGACAAAAGTTAGTCAACACATCTTGAAAAATGAAGTAAATGCACAGGTGCGCGTGGCCATGGCTGAAACTACCAAAGTAAAAGCAGACACAATGCAACAGCAGTCTGCAGACTATATAGACCAATACTATGTTAACTATTTAAAATGAATATTAGGTATTTAACTAAATCATTTTTGCCCATCCACTATGGCAAGGTGACCTCAATCTGGATGGGAACTTATGATACCTCATTCTATTCCATCCTGCCTCTTAATTCAGGGTAAGCACGTTCCACATGTATATTGTGTCTGCTACATCTCTCTGTGCCAGCATGTACCATGTGCCATTTCTAACACCTTTATGTGGAAGAGGAGCCTTTGGGCCTCCTTAGGCATCAGGGCTCAAGTGAAACCACCACCACTGCGCCCCACATACCGACACCAGTGTAGAAATTTACGTTGAACCTTTAAATTCCTGAATTTAAGCAAATATACAAAAAAGGGTACTGTACATTTACAATAGATCAACTGATCTGGTATAAAGATATCATATAATACATATACTATTGATCAGCTATAATTTCTACTGTATGTTGATTTCTAATTAAAAGGGTGTTACAGATAGAAGAAGTTATCTCCTATCCAGGGCCCTCTGCTTCAGTCCCGCTTGGCAGATCGCAGAGGACTACAGAGTAGTGAATTTCCCAGCTTAGGAGTCCCTGCTCCGACTCCATATATGCATACATGGAGTCAAAGTTATAAACATAAAAGGGGTATTCCAAAGTGTTGTCATTATGATTAGGGACTCCCTGTGTATATAAATCTAGTTTAGACTCTATTTTTGAAATGTCTCTGTTGGGATTTGAACTCACAGCCTTCTACATTAAGTGCCAGAATCTTAACCACTGGGCTATAGAGCTCAGTGCTGAAAAACCTCATAGAGGTTTCTTTTGTATAATACAAGAGAAACGTCTATGCTGTTTTTAATAGAAGAGAAACTTCTATGAAGCTTTTCAGTACTGACTTAGCATTGAGCTCTATAGCCCATTGGTTAAGGTTCTGGCCCTTAATGTAGAAAGTTGTGACTTCAAATCCCTACAGAAGCTTTTGAAAAATAGAGGCTAATTAAAACTTAAATACACAGGGTGTTCCCAACTGTGAAAATATCATTTTATTGAGAAAAAAATGGAGCAAAATGTAAAATATGATCAAATAACACCCGTATTAACCCATACCAACCTTTTTAACTTGTGTAACCAGTATTTTTTGTTGGGAAAGGTGGCAACCCTAACAGAATTTCTTTTCTTTTCATCGCAATATTCTGAATTTTCATAGTTATGTCCAGTGAGATGTGTGGGGGCTCATTTTTTGCAGGACGATCTGTCATTTTTGACAATACCATTTGGGTTGTGTATGACGATCACTTTTTATTCAATTTTCTTGGGAGATAAAGTGATGAAAAAAACTCGAAAATGACTTTTTTTATTTTTTTCTGTTACGCCATTCACCATATGGGCTTACTTTTTTTATTTTTTAATAGTGTGCGTGCTTTTGCATGCGGTGATGCCCATAATTAATTTTTTTTTTGTTTCTTTTTATTTTGGGGAATGGGGTTGATTTAAATTGTTATGTTTTTTTATATTTTCAAAACTTTTTTACATTTTTTTTTTCTTTTTGTTAAGTCCCCCAAGTGGACCACAACTTACAATCAGATGTAAATTGCTGCATTAGGCCTCATGCACACGACCGTTGTTTTGGTTCACATCCGACCTGCAGTATTTGCTGCTTGGATTCGGACCCATTCACTTCAGTGGGGCGACAAAAGATGTGGACAGCACTCTGTGTGCTGTCCACATCCGTTGCTTCATTTTGTGGTCCGCAAAAAATATATAACCTGTCCTATTCTTGTCCGTTTTGCGGACAAGAATAGGCAGTTATATTAATGGCTGTCCGTGCCGTTCCACAAATTGCGGAACTCAAACGGACGCCATCCGTGTTTTGCAGATTCGCAATTTGCGGACCGCAAAACACACAACGGTTGTGTGCATGAAGCCTTATTCTGTATATAAATCACTTTATCACAGTTCAGTGCTGCTATCTAGTGGCCTGAACTGGGATATACTAACAATGAGCCTGGAAGCCTAGTATAGGCTTCAAATCCTTTTTAGAACAGGGGGCTTTCCCTGATCTCCTCTGGGGGAAAGCGCGCCTGAAGAGGAATCCCGCGCTTCCGGTTTTTAACACTCCCAGATGCCGTGGAGGGGACATGTGGCATATTCTGGGGCCATGAGGGTGAAGAACTGTGTGAGGAGCTTTACAGGGTGTAAATCTGTGAGGGAGCACCGGAATCAACAGAATGTAACATAGAAACATAGAAACATAAAATGTGTCGGCAGATAAGAACAATTTGGCCCATCTAGTCTGCCCAATATACTGAATACCATGAATAGCCGCTGGCCCTATCTAATATAAAGGATGACCTTATGCCTATCCCATGCATGCTTAACCGCCTCCGGACCGCCTAACGCAGGATCGCGGTCCGGAGACGACTGTCTCAGACAGAGTCACGCATTGGCGCGTCATCTCGCGAGACGCGAGATTACGCTCACAGCCGGCCCGCACATGCGCATCGTGGGCCGGCAAAAGTTAGAGGGGTATTACATCATCAGCCTGACAGCCAATGATCATCACTGGCAGGCTGATAATTTAAAAAAAAAAATGAATCACAAGCCATATAACACCTTATATTTATAAATATAAGTTAAATAAGTTTAATATATGTTAAATGGCTTCTCTGCTCCTCTGCTCCTCTGCTGGTCCTTTTGGTTGGTTGGTTCCAGCAGAGGAGCAGACATCACAGTGAGTACACACCAAACACCACACATAGCCCCAGATCACCCCCCATCACCCCAATTAACCCCTTGATCACCCCTTGATCGCCCCTGTCAATCACCTAGTGAAAGGGAAAAAAGTGATCAGTGTAAACTGTCACTTTTTTTTCCCACTGGTATTGACTGTTAGGTTTTAGGATAGTTTAGGCCCCTTTGGTAGGTAGTTAGCGATCGTTTAGCGCGCAGCCCACTGCACCGCAGTCACTGATTCGCTGATTAGCGTATCGCTAATCAGCATTTGTACTTTTATAGTATCTGTAAGTGATCAAAACTGATCACACTCAGATCTATAATAGTATTAGTGTCACCTTAGTTCGCCCTCCACCCAAAACGCTGTGTTTGCACGATCAGGCCTGATCGGTCGCCCACACGTGCGTTCACCCACGCCCACCCCGCCGCAGTGACAACATTTTTTATTTTTTTTGATCACTGCACAATCACTTCACAAGTGCTGCGGCAATAAAAAAATTAGTTTTGATATTTTTTATCAATCGCAGCGGCTTCCGGTACTTCGCTAGCCTCCCATTTGTAAGACAGGCTTGCTTTTTTTCTTGGGTAGTCTCAGGGAATACCCTCTAAATTTAGTAGTCCAAATGTCAAATAAGGGGTATTCTTCTGAAGAGGCCTACAGGCTTCTGACCCAGTCGGATGAGGAATGAGAACCCTCATCTGACGAATCCAGCGGGTCAGAATATGAACCTGTAGAAAGCAGTGGCCGCCTGACCCAAAGTTCGGGCGAGGAGGTTGAGGTCCCTGATACCACCAGGCGTACCCGGCCCCGTGTTGCTACACCACAGGTTGCGCAGGATCCGCTTCAAGGGCAGCAGAGTGGGGCTGGCGCTGTCGGATTACGTGGTGAGGCATACACCAGCAGCGCAGCCTGGACCTAGTACCAGCAGTGCCGTACAACATGGTGAAGTGGCGAGCACCAGAAGGGCAGTTGAAGCTGGTACGGTGGCACATGCAATAGTTACCCCGTCGCAGCCACCGCACAGACAGGCCCGTAGAGCCCCTAGAGTCCCTGAGGTGCTGGCAAACCCTGATTGGCAGTCCCCAACTTCAGCCGCACCATTAGTTCCACCTTTCACCGCCCAGTCTGGAGTTCGGGTTGAGACAGCTCAGATCGGTTCAGCACTGGCATTTTTTGAGCTGTTCTTGACTGCGGTGCTCTTGGACATAGTCGTGGCAGAAACAAATCGGTATGCCACTCCAGGTTTCCGAATTAAAAAAAATTCTGGGCCTTCTCCTCAACATGGGTCTAACTAAAAAGCATGAATTGCGGTCATATTGGTCCACGAACCCAATTCATCATATGCCCATGTTCTCTGCTGCCATGTCCAGGGCACGATTTGAGGCCATCCTGCGTTTCCTGCACTTTAGCGACAACACCACCTCCCGTCCCAGAGGCCACCCAGCTTTTGACCGGCTCCACAAAATTCGGCACCTCATAGACCACTTCAACAACAAATTTGCAGATTTGTATACCCCTGAGCAAAACATCTGCGTAGACGAGTCCCTTATACATTTTGCCGGGTGCCTTGGCTTCAAACAATACATCCCAAGCAAGCGCGCCTGGTATGGGGTCAAATTGTATAAGCTCTGTGAAAGGGCCACAGGCTATACCCACAAATTTCGGACCTATAAGGGTAAAGATTAGACCCTGGAGCCGGTCGGTTGCCCTGAATACCTGGGGAGCAGTGGGAAGACAGTCTGGGACTTGGTGTCACCCTTATTTGGCAAGGGTTACCATCTTTATGTGGACAATTTCTACACAAGTGTGCCCCTCTTCAGGCATTTATTCCTAGAACAGATTGGCTGCTGTGGCACCGCGCGACCTAGTCGCCGGGGCTTCCCCCAATGGCTCGTTACCACCCATCTTGCAAGGGGGGAGAGGGCTGCCTTGTGTAACGAAGAACTGCTCGCGGTGAAATGGAGAGACAAGCGTGACGTTTACATGCTCTCCTCCATTCACGCAGACACGACAATACAAATAGAATGAGCAACCAGTGTCATTGAAAAGCCCCTCTGTGTCCACGACTATAATTCGCTCATGGGAGGGGTGGACTTCAATGACCAGATGTTGGCTCCATATTTAGTTTCCCGACGCACCAGACGCTGGTATAAGAAGGTGTCTGTATATTTGATTCAATTGGCTATGTACAATAGTTTTATTCTCTACAGTAAGGCAGGGAGAACAGGATCCTTCCTCAAATTTCAGGAAGAGATCATCAAGAACCTCCTGTATCCAGGAGGTTCCGTGGCCCCAACCACCAGTGTAGTGATCCATCTACACGAGCGACATTTCCCCAATGTTGTTGCTGGTACCTCAACCCAACCGTCAACCCGAAAAAGATGTGTCTGTAGCAGGAGTGGAATAAGGCGTGACACCCACTATTTCTGTCCTGACTGCCCTGACCACCCTGCCTTATGCTTAGGGGAGTGTTTCCGGAAGTACCACACACAGGTACACTTAGCATAGGATTGCATCTCACAGGAGAGTCACACAGGGCTATTAGGGCCCATTCACACAGAGCTGCTGCAAACCTCTCCTTTCACCTGGGACAAAGTGCATAATGTACTTCGCCACATCTCTGGGCGATTTGCGCTTTGCACATTGTCCCATGGGGAAGGAGAGGTTTGTCCTATAAAGGTAAAAAAAAATAATCACAGGTAAGCAAAAAAGTTAACGTTCTGTTCAAAAAGTTAAATAAAGTTTATATGTTCCGTTCAAATGTTATTATAAAGTTAATAAATTTATTGCATTGCGGCCTGTTTTTTTCTTATTTGTTTTGTTTTTTTTACCTTCCAGGTGGATCAACCAATCGACTAGCTGCAGCACTGATGTGCATTCTGACAGAAGCATTGCGCTGCTGTCAGATTACACAAAAGTCGGTGTATGCGGCGCTGCAAGACGAGATTTCTCCTCTGCAGTAAAAGATACGTTTGCCGAGGCATATGAGCTGAGGGGTCGGCGGTGTTCATATGCTTTGGCAAACACTTTGAATCCGTGAGGGGCATTGCGAGTTCCTAGAATTTTTTATTTTTTGTCACAAGTTAGCGGAAACTGAAGATTTTTATTTATTTATTTTTTCTTACAAAGTCTCATATTCTACTAACTTGTGACAAAAAATAAAAACTTCCATGAACTCACTATGCCCATCAGGAAATACCTTGGTGTGTTTTCTTTTTCCAAAATTGGGTCACTTGTGGGGTAGTTATACTGCCCTGGCATTTTAGGGGCCCTAATGCGTGAGAAGTAGTTTGAAATCAAAATGTGTAAAAAATGCCCTGTGAAATCCTAAAGGTGCTCTTTGGAATGTGGGCCCCTTTGCCCACCTAGGCTGCAAAAAAGTGTCACACATGTGGTATTGCCGTACTCAGAAGAAGTTGGTCAATGTGTTTTGGGGTGTCATTTTACATATACCCATGCTGGGTGAGAGAAATATCTCGGCAAAAGACAACTTTTCCCATTTTCTTATACAAAGTTGGCATTTGACCAAGATATTTATCTCACCCAGCATGGGTATATGTAAAATGACACCCCAAAACACATTGCCAAACTTCTGCTGAGTACGGCGATACCACATGTGTGACACTTTTTTGCAGCCTAGGTGGGCAAAGGGGCCCACATTCCAAAGAGCACCTTTAGGATTTCACAGGGCATTTTTTACATATTTTGATTTCAAACTACTTCTCACGCATTAGGGCCCCTAAGATGCCAGGGCAGTATAACTACCCTACAAGTGACCTCATTTTGGAAAGAAGACATCCCAAGGTATTCTGTGAGGCGAGTTCATGGAAGTTTTTATTTTTTGTCACAAGTTAGTGGAATATGAGACTTTGTAAGGAAAAAATATATATAAAAAAATCATCATTTTCCGCTAACTTGTGACAAAAAATAAAAAGTTCGATGAACTCACTATGCCCATCAGCGAATACCTTAGGGTGTCTACTTTCCGAAATGGGGTCATTTGTGGGGTTTTTCTACTGTCTGGGCATTGTAGAACCTCAGGAAACATGACAGGTGCTCAGAAAGTCAGAGCTGCTTCAAAAAGCGGAAATTAAAATTTTTGTACCATAGTTTGTAAACGCTATTACTTTTACCCAAACACTTTTTTTTTTTTTACCCAAACATTTTTTTTTAATCAAAGACATGTAGAACAATAAATTTAGAGAAAAATTTATATATAGATGTTGTTTTTTTAAAAAAAAATTTACAACTGAAAGTGAAAAATGTTATTTTTTTGCAAAAATTTCGGTAAATTTAGATTAATAACAAAAAAAGTTAAAATGTCAGCAGCAATGAAATACCACCATTAGTGATTAGTAATACCACCATCTCTATTAGTGAGAAGAAAAGGAGGTAAAAATCATTTGGGTGGTAAGTTGCATGACCGAGTAATAAACGGTGAAAGTAGTGTAGTGCAGAATTGTAAAAAGTGCTCTGGTCATTAAGGGTGTTTAAGCTAGGGAGGCTGAGGTGGTTAAACTTCTTCACTGTATTTGCAGCTACCACTTCTGCAGGAAGGCTATTCCATGCATCCACTACTCTCTCAGTAAAGTAATACTTCCTGATATTACTTTTAAACCTTTGCCCCTCTAATTTAAAACTATGTCCTCTTATAGCAGTTTTTCTTCTTTTAAATATTCTCTCCACTTTTACCTTGTTGATTCCCTTTATGTATTTAAAAGGTTCTATCATATCCCCTCTGTCTCGTCTTTCTTCCAAGCTATACATGTTAAGGTCCTTTAATCTTTTCTGGTAAGTTTTATCCTGCAATCCATGTACCAGTTTAGTAGCTCTTCTCTAAACTCTCTCCAAAGTATCTATATCCTTCTGGAGATATGGTCTCCAGTACTGCACACAATACTCCAAATTAGGTCTCACTAGTGCTCTGTAGAGAGGCATGAGCACCTCCTTCTTTCTACTGGTATTGCCTCTCCCTATACACCCAAGCATTCTGCTAGCATTTCCTGCTGCTCTATGACATTGTCTGCCTACCTTTAAGTCTTCTGAAATAATGACCCCTAAATCCCTTTTCTCAGATACTGAGGCTAGGACTGTATCACTGATTTTATATTCTGCTCTTGGGTTTTTACGCCCCAGGTGCATTATCTTGCACTTATCAACATTAAAATTCAGTTGCCAGATTTTTGACCATTCCTCTAGTTTTCCTAAATCCTTTTTCATTTGGTGTATCCCTCCAGGAACATCAACCCTGTTACAAATCTTTGTGTCATCAGCAAAAAGACACACCTTACCATCGAGGCCTTCTGCAATTTGGCTGATAAAGATAATAAACAATATGGGTCCCAGAACAGATCCCTGAGGTACCCCACTGGTAACAAGTCCATGGTCTGAATATACTCCATTGACTACAACCCTCTGTTGTCTGTCCCTCAGCCACTGCCTAATCCATTCAACAATATGGGAGTCCACGCACAAAGACGGCAAATTATTGATAAGCCTTCTAGCTGGGACAGTATCAAAAGCCTTACTAAAGTCCAGATAAGCGATGTCTACTGCACCTCCGCCATCTATTATGTTAGTCACCCAATCACAAAAATCAATAAGATTAGTTTGACATGATCTCCCTGAAGTAAACCCATGCTGTTTTTAATCTTTCAATCCATGGGATTTTAGATGTTCCACAATTCTATCCTTAAGTATGGTTTCCGTTAATTTCCCCACTATTGATGTCAGGCTTACTGGCCAATAGTTGCCCAATTCCTCCCTACTACCTTTCTTGTGAATGGGCACAACATTTGCCAATTTCCAATCTTCTGGGACGACTCATGTTGCCAGTGATTGGTTAAATAAATCTGTTAATGGTTTTGCTATTTCGCCGATGAGCTCTTTTAATAGCTTTGGGTGAATCCCATCAGGCCCCTGTGACTTATTTGTATTAATTTTAGACAGCTGACTTAGAACCTCTTCCTCTGTAAAGACACATGCATCAACTATTTCAACTGGTAGAGAGGGGGAGAGGACCCTGCAAGTGAGAACTTACATTCTAAAAGGGAAGGGGGAGGACCCAGTAGGTGAGTATAAAAGCTGTTCATGTGGCTGTTTTGTGGCAGCATGCTTATTGCACGTGGTAGGCTTTCCTGAAGTGGTGGATTTTTAAGTTACTTTTGAAGGTTTGGATGTTGAGGGAGAGTCTGAGTTGCAGGGGTGAGCTGCAAAGTAGGGGGAGAGGCACGTGAGAAATCTTGTAGAATATTTATGAAGAACAAATGAGAGGAGAACAAAGAAGGAGATCCTCTGAGAATCAGAGATTACATGTGGGGATGTATCAGGAAAGTAGGTCAAATGTACTGTAGGGAAAGGAAAGATTGTGAACAACCTTATATCATATATACAGTTGTGAATATTTTAAAGTGAATTTGCTAGGCAATGAGGAGCCAGTGCAGGGATTGGCAGAGGGGAGAGGCAGAGGAGAAATGAGGAGAGATGTAGATTAATTGGGCAGCAGAGTTGAGAAGGAGGGGTGCGAGAGTACTAAATGGGAGGTCACGAGAAGAATGTTGCAGTAGTCCAGGAGGCAGATGACAAGGGCATGCAGAGTGTTTCCCATCTGAATGGGGCTCCAGTGTTCCCCTTCTAAATGGAACAATGGTTAAGCATGTGCACCACCGCTCCATTCATGTTTTTGGGAGTGCCATCAATAGCAATAGCACTGTAAACTGCAACCTCCTGCAGTCCCATAAATATTAATGGAGTGGTAGTACTCATGCTGTCAAGGATGGTGTAACAGAAAACAAGAAGTTACAAATAAGGATCCGACTGGCTTGATCCGAAACTAAGGAACAAAAGGGTGACCCCTATTTAAGCCCTGAAACTCTCCCTGTCTTCTCAGCCCACGCAAAGATCTCTATGATAGAAAATTGCATGCCCTCGTGCCTCGACTGTATGACACCTGAACACCCTATAATAGTGAGGGGACACGACCACAGGCTCCCTACACTTAATACGGAGGGAGTCAGGGTCACCTAGGATCAAGCAAACAGGAAAACACAAATCAATGAACAGACTTATCTGTAGAAGGATCAGTTGTAGCATCCAGCATGTACACACTCCAGGAAGTTGTATAAACCGCAAAGTGATGCAGTATGGGAAGGGATTTAAAGGGATGCAATCAGTGCAAGTACATGACAGCTGAGAGAGGCTAACGAGATGACAAAACGAAAGCAAAACAAAAGAACCTCAAGCAGGAGGTTCTGAAGAACGTCTGTCAGAGCTTCTCAGATGTCTGGTGGTGACACATGCTCGATCTACCATTAACCAGAGTAACTTATGTTGGATGACTCTATATTTCTTCATAGTACTATCTTCCCCACTGAAGTAGCCTTCTCTGTTAGAAGCATTTTAATGGTCTGTCTGAGGGTGACCTTGAACATTATTCATTATAGTCTTTATGAGATATAGAAAGAAACAAAAGCTGAGACCAACACAATGTGGCTGCATCATTATGGCTATGGGGTAATGCCTGATTCACTGTCCTGCTACATCATGGGTAGGACAATCAAAATCAATAGTAGACTACTCATGATCAACTGTTCATACATTGCCTCAGCGATGCTTCCAGCTAGACCTACGTGGACAAGATATTCCCTTTTCATACGTGTAGACTGTACACATGCATCACTGCATTGTCCTTCTATCCTGATTATCCAAACATATCTTAATTGGGCTTTCTATTGTTCAGAGTTTCTGGAACTTTTTCCAGTGGATGTAGGACATGTAGTTCCTTGTACAAATATGAATGAATTTCCAAAAAACTAAAACTGTCTCAAACTGTTTGTATGGGTGATATATTAGATATGTATTTACTTCACAGTAAGGATGGTTCCTGTTTTACTAATGTATTAATGAAAAAGTGATCATGCTCTCACCCACATAAACATTGAGTTGAGTTGATGAAAAACAAGGATGAAAAA